>NC_135499.1:180056528-180304028 GCF_052857255.1 Amblyomma americanum
CACATTGTCACGAAGAGACTGGCGATGATACGATTTTTTTATGACACAAGGGCTGCTTTGGCCAAAGAGCACCATTGCACAAAGTAGTTTTCATTGCACAAGGTGAGGTCAAAGACCCATTTCCGAAGCATTTCACCCTAAAGAAGCTGAGCACCAGGCAGGGGAAAGCTTGTACTCACTGTATCACCGGTGGGTACCCGACGGCACTGAGGATAGAACCCCGTACCTCCCGCATACGATGCGGATGCTCAAACAACTAGGCAACCACTGCGGTGGTGGCGTCCGCCGTGACCAAATCTGACACAAAAACTGCCGTCCGCCGTGACACTACCCCGTAGTGTTCGGTAAGGTCGATGGCCACCAACGATGTCCGTGGGTTCGACGAGGTCGTAGCGAGGGTGCAGACAAAGAGCACGCTGCGATTGGTGAGGGGCCTGAGAGGCAGGGGTCTGGGGGGTGTCATCAGCGGACGCAACCATGGAGGGAGAAAAAGGCACCAGAGAAGAGAGTCGGGCTGCCGCAGGAAAACGATCCCTCCGGAGATATGGGGAGGGAGACATCTTCGCATGGCTCGAGCGCCCTGGGGCATCAGCAGAAGCGAGGACCGTGAGAAGCGCAAAGGTGAGCTCGCCAGAAAGCACCGAATCAGCGGATTTCTCAGCAGCGGGAGGAACCACATACTTGTGAGCCCCGATCGAAACTGGGCTAAGGCTGCTGCTGCAGTGCGGAGAGTGTGCAGGTTTCGATATAGGGAATGGCGCGGTGACGTAAGTCGAAGTGGCTGAGTGAGGCACAGGACGAGTGTGAGCCGGCGCACCTGCAGAAAATGAGGGCACGCCGTAATTCCTTTAAAGGCTCCATTATGGGCGTCGAAAAGATTTTCGTCTGGTGGCGGCAGGTCGAGCTGATCGTAGAGCTCACCAGAGAGGCTTCACTTGACGAGCAGGCTATTGGGGATTGAGGGCGGAAAGGCGGGAGGTGCAATGATTAGCGGGGTTGGCGATGATGGGCGGGCGCCACTCATCCGGTGTTAGGGCCATGGCCCGCGGGTGGTGTGGCTGAACGGCCTGAACGGCGGGCGTCAATGCCGGGACTCGATGGAGGGCTGCGGAAGCTCTGAATGGTCGGCTGCAGGTGCCCAGGGGCTGTCCGTAGTCACTAATGTTGTGTCGACGGCGGCCACATTTATTTGGAGGATGCGAGGCAGACATGTCTGAGGCCGCGTCCATTGACACGGTAGCCTGACGAGTTCTACTGAGCGCGTGCGTACCACCTCCTCTACTTCGTCTCCACGAGCCTCAGTGGTGACGCTAGAATTTTAACTGCCACCTGCCAGGGCGGCAACTTGCTCACAATCAGGTGGCAGGATGTGATGTCGTTACAAGGTCACGCGATCCAAGTGACAGGTGGGTCAACAAGGTCAAGCCGGTCACAGACAAACATCGGCGAAATTGGTGAGTGTGGGTGTTAGTGCTAGTGCGCTAAAAACACCATGTTGGCTGTCTCTGCGATAAAGAGTGCTTGTTGAACGCGGATCACATTTCAGTGATCCGAACCCTTTGTAGAGCGACAGACATTCCTGAATTGACTAACCGCAGTGGTTTTCATTATACCCCAACTGTAACCCCAAGTGGCAGGCAGTGGGCCCCGAAATCGGCATTGCCCGAAGCCGAGAGTTCGTAGCAAGACAATCATCGTGAACCTGCAGTCACGCCTCATAAGCACTGGGTCCAGTCTTGCCCGGATGAGGTGCCTTGGAACTCAAGAGAACAGTGCTTTCAGGCGTTTGAGAAACACGCCGCTGCCTAACCAGCCCATTTCCTGCCCACCATGTTCCTTCACCTCCTTACAGAGGCAGACCATCTCCCGCCCACATTTATACAAATTCGCACTATTGAGCACATAGCTCCTCTTCCTGCTACCTGGCTCCTCGCCATTCTCCGAAATCTTACCTTATGTTTTTTTTTGTTTGCTCCCTGGAAAGGAAATTTTTCACCAGCGAAACTACCAATGTAAAAAAATTTAATTTGGGCTTAGTAAAAACCGAGACTTTTTGTCATTCTGAGGCCACATGTAGTCCTGAAAAAGCGACTGATTCCCCGGTCGAGCGAAACCAAAATCTTTTTACGCGGTGATCGAAGAAGCCGTATAGGAACGGTCTGCCTCTGAGAGGTTGTGCTTCTCAGGTATCTGTGTGCGACGACTTCACGCAGTGCCGGTGGGCACGACGCTAAGTCAGCGAAGCTTCGCATTGTTCCATCTCAGAAACACTCGCTGTACTGTTTTCTTTCCATTTCGACAGGGTCCGCTTGTTGAAATAGTGTAAGTAGGTGAGGCATCAATCATGGCCAGTGAAGTCTTCGGGTGACCCGGCAGAGCTGATTTCGCCTAAAGTGTCCCTAGATTCTTTCACGTTTGAGTAATTTTGTCGTTTAACCATGCTCAGTTCTCTTTGAAATAACATTTTGATCCCGCGGAGCATAATGCACCGAGTTAGCTTCAACTTTAAATTTAGTCTGCCTTATTTTAGCGCACATTAACGCACATTAGCGCGCATTAGCGCGCATTAGCACATTCGTTTAGTGGCAGATGCAAGCAAAAGAAAAAACACTTAATGTCGATGATTGCCGCGATCGTTTCCTAAAAGTGAACGTAACTTAGCAATACAAACACTTAGGAATACAGGGCTATTCTCCAGGAAATTTTGGTGGGAAGACTTTTACTAAGAAACAAGCGGCGATTTCTGGCCTTAGTATTCCTACACGACATCGATTTACGCACTCCTTTTTCACGTTTCTTTAACGCTAGAATTGAGTTTGAGAATCCCGGGCCGTTTATATAGTCTTGAGCGAGTCTTTATCCGTCTGAGAAAAAGGGCACCTGTGTCACTGTAGATCGCCCATGCCGGGATTGTGTCTCCAGCGCATACACCAAAAAATTTCTAGGTATTGTATAGAATATCGCTGCATAATCTGTTTATTTTACTTTCTTAAAATTGATCTCCAAACAAGTGAACTTGAAACACTCTTTGTGAGCGTGCAAGTGCTCGAGAATGTTCTTCAGCACCCAGCACTTGCCGAATAGGATATGATTCTAGTTGCCGTTGCTGTTGCCTTAGAAGCAATGCTATATAACCACGGAGTGGAGGGATTGGCCAGAGTTTGGAGCAGGTACACACAGGGGAAAAAGTAAGCGGAATTCGACGTTTAGTTCTTTTTTCAAAAGCAGCGGAGCTCTCATTTCGGACCTTTGGCGGCGTCCAGTACTACGAACTGATTGGTTTACCTCCCCTACGAATTCCCAGTCACGGCCGCTATCATTTCAGATAGGTGCCACTTATAAGCGGCACTGTGCCTACGCGCTAAACTACGCCAAACATAAACTGCGTTTCGCTGTCAAAACTTTCAAGCGACACTTCTCAACTCCACTATTAGCCGCTATTAACATTGTTTCCAGCGGTGACATATCGCAGAAAGTTTCCTAGAAGAGTGCTAGAGCGGAAAAGCATGAGCACGTGGGCGGAGCTCGTCAGATCCTGTATATAAACGGCACTCCCGGATGCGATACACCGGCTCGTGTAGCACCCATCGTCAATCTCAATCGATGTCTCCGACTAGGCTGTATGCACCGTGTGTGAAGGTAAGCTAAACGTACAAACACCGACACGTACTCGCGACGGCACGAAAGCGAGAGGGTGAGAGACGCAGAAGCGACGAAGCCGTGTATACGGATGCACGCATTTGTATATTAAGTGGTGGTGAATATACATATTAGCACGTTGATGCCGAGGGGTACAGTGGCGTAGCGCGGCCTTCCAATTAAACTGAGCCACTCTGGATGGGAAGAAGCGTGCCAAGGGCGGGCTCCTAGCACTATATATATATATATATATATATATATATATATATATATATATATATATATATATATATATATATATATATATATATATATATATATATATATATATATATATATATATATATATATATATATATAGGCGCATGATGGGCGACTACGTATGCACTGGTTCGGCGGCCCTGTCTTCGTGTACATGCGGAACTCGATAGGGAGCGGGAGGGTACACTTGTGCCTAAAATGTAGGCGCTCTATAAGGGGACGGCGCCAACCGCCGACGCTCTATATGCCCGAGCTCGCGTCCTGGGAAATTCATTACCGCTCTGCTCGCCGAGCTCAGGCTCGCGCGCTCGGCCTTCTCATTACTGGCGGGTGCTGCAGGAGGCTTAAAAGGAAGCAGCCGAGCGAAGCGAACAGGGAAGCCCCCTCTCCTCGCTGTCAGTGTGGCACGCTTCAGTCGCGGCTTTGAAGGATGTGGTGCGAGGCTGAAATTTAATGACTCAAGTGCTTCGCACCTCTTCTCTGTTAAATGCATCTTTCGATTTTTTTAATTCCTCAGGCTTAGCGTGCACATGCCTAGGAGCGTAGCTTGAATGCCGCAGTGATATAACCGACTATACTATGTATGCGATAATCACTGAGAACTGCGTGCTATTGAGAGGCATTCAGGAATCTTAACTCTGGGCGCTCCGTGCTATCAAGTTAATGCGGAAGTAATTGACGTGTAGCGTGCCTGAATTCAAGTCCTTAGATTTTTGCTTTTATGAGCGCACTAGAATCATTTGCTACGAGTCGAAGCTGGAATTTGTTATCAGTTTGTGTGTAGGCTTACCTCGCAGAATGCCTGTAGTGCTGCTGAATAAGCGGATTTGAAGGCAAGTACGTGTTAGCTAAGGTTGTAGACACGATTAACAGCCCAATGTATTGATGGACGTTATTTCAGCTACTAAGTAATAGGAAAAAAATGAGAACTTTCACAGCGTACCAGTCAAAAGACAAATAACGTATTAAGATACGTAAGGAAATCACGCACTCTTGAAGTGTTCGAAACATTCCCGGTTTTCAGTTTTCGCACGCCAAGCTCGGCTGTAGTTAACAGGATGCCTCGCGAAGCATCCGCAGGGGATCTCTCAGGGAGAACGCATTGGAGATCATTGTGCTACCATTTTAAGTATTGCGCTTTTTAACGGTAGATCAAGCGGACGAGTATTATCATGTTCCAAATACTAAGCAAGAGCGAAGGATTGATGCCTTAAGTTCCGTAAAAGACGCGAATAACGTGTGTAACAAAGCACAAAAAGGCTACGGGATGCATAGTAAGAATACGAATGAAAGAAAACCACATCCTGTTTTCCCGTCAAGTGAAGAACAGGAAACTGAGAGAAACATTTTGGTACCCGCTATGCGTGAAATATGACGCGCTCTTTACCTTATTCCTTTTTTGGTCCGTACACAAGGCAGGCATATTAAAGGTTGTGGAAGCCTGCTCACGATTAAGTTTTTATTGCGAAAGCAATACTACGCAAGGTCTAACCGGTCGTCGCGTATGCCGTGCTCCCCCAGAGCCGGCGCTGCGCTTAGCAGGCGGTGTGACGTCCACTCTCTCCGTTGCTATGGCGACGCGTAACGTCAGCTTGCTCTCCGCCGCAGCTATAGAAGGGAGCCGCTCGTCGCGTGTGCCGTGGCCCCCGAGCCGGCGCCGCGCCTAACAGGTGGTCTCTCCGTTGATATTGTCACGTAGTGGTGACGGCAGTCGAAGCAGCGATGAAGACGGACGAAAGGGTCTTCTAAAATAACTGTTTATTGGGCTGACTTGCACCCAAAATGGACTGAATCACTCGGCGGCGGCGAAGCGACAAGCGTGCTCGGCGGTCGTCGAACAGAATGCCCGCCGCTGTCGGCCGTGCTCAATTTAAAGCTGATAGCGAACATTCGAGATAAAGGGCGCAAAGTTACTAGAACATTCCGGAACAACGTAGAATAAGCTTTGCCTGGCTGCGATAAATCGAGATAAATCTAGTCGCGTCTTGCGTCGCAAACAAAGCGATAAGGTGGTGTCGCGGCAGATTTGAAAAACGAACAAACACTGCAAATATTGGCGGCAATATGACGACCTCCTCGCCTTGCGCTCGCTCCGTGGCGGCTTCACTGAGATATATAGCGGTGCGCTACGCGTTGGTTGATCAGTCTCGCCATGGGAGTTACCGACGAAGAGTCTATATCTGAATCTAGTTGCTCTACTGCTTCGGAATAGTTAAATTCTAAGGAGAAAGCTAAGCAAGCTAGGAAGAATGAGAGAAAGAGGCTGCAACGTGCCCAGGAAACAGAGGAACAACTAGAAGAACGATAGCGAAAACGACGAGAAGCCGAAGCAGCTAAGCGAGCTTTTGCAATTCAACCAGGTTAAACCAGAACTAAACCACAGCCATTTTTTTATATAGCTAGGACTGGAAGTTATACATACAGAAATCATAATCTTGGCAATCTATGTAGCCGGATATTCCTCCCCTTTAACGATTTACATCATATTTCAATGCCGACGGCTGCGGTAAAATTTTACAAAATGAAGGAACTTAAAATCTTTCTCAGCTTTCGCACAAAACAAAAGTGAATTTTTCGAGATCGGGGCTTTAAATGGCAAGGTCGACGCCATGGTCCACGATGCGAGCAACCGCTGACAGTGTTCACAGCGCTGGTCGTGCAGAGATGTGTTTTACTGATATTCCGCAATTCGTTTGTCTGCTCGTGCCAGCAGCGCTCGCCAGCAGTTGAGCTGCTGCCGATACCGACTAGATGGATCTCGCAAGTGCACGTTGTTCGGCGCACCTTTCCATTCCGTCGCTAACAGAACGTGTAATGCTTACTTCCTATGTACAAACAGTTGGATGTAGCCGCAGTGGTGATTTCTTTTATTCAGTAGGAGTATCACTGCTTTTTTTTTCAAGCGGCAGAGCTAGTAGCCTGCCGACATCTTTGACTGTCTTGATCGACGCAAATGCTGTAGTGCCTACTTGCCTGATCGAAAAATAAAAACACGGATGGCCATTCCATTATTTATTTCTCTACGAAATCTAACAGCGTTTCAAGGAAAACGCATTGAGACTGCGAACTTAGATTAAGATTTTAAGTACTCTGGCGTATGGGGCTCCTCATACGTGCATACTGATGGCTAGCATTCACAGTTCCATTGTAATAAAAGCGACCGTTGATCAAGCATGAGTGATGGCTTAAATATTTGGCAGTGAACATAGCCCAACCTCATTTAAGTGCTCGAAGGAGATCGAGTTCAGAAAATTTAATACAGCCGCCTTTCAAGTTATAGCTATCGGCACCATAATCTTGGGAATCTAATGTAGCCGGATATAGTCATCTTCAAAAATTTAACTTCAATTTTCAGGTTTGTCGGCTGCGGTAAAGTTTCGCAAAACGAAGGAACTTTAAAATCTTTCTCAGCTTTCGCACACGACAAAGGTGAACAGTTTGAGGCCGGGATTTTATATAGAAAATTAGCCGCCATACTGCAAGAGGCGAGCAGCCGCTGACTTCGTTCACAGCGCTGTCAGTGCCCAGAGGTGTTAGGCCTATATTGAAATTCCACGCTTCGTTATTCTGATCGTGTCAGTAGCGCTCGCCAGGAGTTGAACTGCTACCGAAACTGACTAGGTGGATCTCACAAGTTGCGTTATTAAACTCGTTTAGCCGCACCGCCAGTCATAAACGGGGCAAAGTTGCAGGTCTCAGGTTTTCCGTCTAAGCCACCGGATCACTCTTGCATGCCCCCCCCCCCCCCCCCCCTTCTATCCGTCTCTCCTCTGCTTAGCCTAGCTGTATGACGTTTCTCGTCGTCAGTCAAAAGCAGTGAGTTGCACACTCAAACGCATTTTCTGAATAATATAGATACCTTTTCCTCTCCTTGAACACTTAGTCTTAGCGTCCAGTTAACTGTACGTCAATAAGCCCCCATTAATTTTTCGAGAATTTTCAATGAGTGCGGCGTGCACTTTGACCAAGTTTGAATGTTTAATATCTTTGCTTTGTTTTCTCTGTTTTCTGTTCAGACAATAAGATTTTTCAATCGCAAGCAGGGCAGCCGAAAGCACCAACAGCGGCAAGATCACCATATTGAATTCCCCAAAACAGAAACTGGTTCCAGTTTCTCGTTTTCTGCGAAACTGAACCTGCGCAGTCGCGTGTGTAAAGAGCGTATTACTTCCAGGGATCCTTCATTTACCAACAGGAGCTTGAACGTCAACGCGCTCATGTATGCGCAAACAGACAGAAAAAAGAAACCACACAGCTAGCAGAAGTCACGCGTTATGGGGAGTTTTTCATCACGGCGCCTTCAGAGCGAAGGAGCTTATTCACGAGGCTTTCAAATGAAGCGCAGTAAGCAATACGGGAAGGCGCACACTTTAAAGCAGCTGTCATTTCGGGATGTTTGCTGAAGCCCGGATTTACTTTCTCGGAACCCTTCTCCGTGAAAGCTGGCAACCGGAGCTGCCAGATTGGCTGTCCTGTTTACCATGGCGAGAAAAAGGAAATTAAAATAATCCGAGATGCTTCTTCGATGCCGCTTCTTGGCGATGTCTTTCTTCTCTCAGTGGCCATGGGAGCGCAATATTGGAAACTCATAGAAATTTTTTCCTTCTTTTGCGATGAAAAGCACTTCTGGTCGCGTTGGTTCTTATCTTCTTGCTTTATTGCGGTCCCCCGACAAACGCAAGCAGGTTGGTTCCGGCAAGCTGCTCCCGATATAAATGATTCATCGACAAGTTAAACTGGCTCTCTTTACCATAACAAAACCATGGCACAAGCGCGGAAAGTTTTTGAGTTGGCTATTTCTTTAAGGAACTCACATGTTAAGGAATATGACACATTGTAAATAATCGCTGCGCATGACTCGAATCAAAGTAAATTGAACAGTGATCATGCTCAAATCGTACACGCGGGGAACCAGGCAAAAATAAAGAAAACAGGCACGAGCAGACGATTTTCACGGCTACCGGAAGTGTGCCCGTGACGTCGTGGCTGCCGTGGCTCCAGCAAATGACAGCGTGTGGTGGCCTGGCGACGTCATTGGTAGTGTGACGTCTTTTTTCCACAATTTTAGTTCCAAAATCGGCCACTACGAGCACACCAATCGGCCCGCGAATTAAAAAAAAACACGTTTTTTTTTTAAATTCATAATAAATTGCCGGCTCCGTTCCGAAGACTTATACTTGGTGTGAATGCTCATTAGCATCATTTCTAAGCATAAAAACATTTACAAGCGACTTTCAATTCTTTGCATAGTCCCTTTAAGATTAATAAGTCAGAAGTGCACTGGTTAAAAAACTTTTCCAATGCATCATCACAATTATCATCATCAGCCTTAATACAACCATTTCACAGCCAAAGCCCTCTCTCATGTCTCTACAATTAACCCTGTCCTGTTCCAGCTGCATCTACCCTTTTCCTGCAAACTTCCTAATCTCATCCGCCCACTTAACCTTCTGCCGCCCTCTGCTACGCTTACGTTCTCTTGGAATCCACTCCGTTACACTTAAGGACCAGCGGTTATCTTGTCTTCGCATTACATGCCCTGCTAAAACCCATTTCTTCCTCTTGATTTCGACTAGGATGTCATTAACCCGCGTTTGTTCCATCACCCACTCTGCCCGCTTCCGGTCTCTTAAAGTTACACCTATAATAATAATAATAATAATAATAACTGCTTTTTTGTGCTAGGAAATGGCGCAGTATCTGTCTCATATATCGTTGGACACCTGAACCGCGCCGTAAGGGAAGGAATAAAGGAGGGAGTGAAAGAAGAAAGGAAGAAAGAGGTGTCATAGTGGAGGGCTCCGGAATAATTTCGACCACCTGGGGATCTTTAACGTGCACTGACATCGCACAGCACACGGCGCCTTAGCGTTTTCCCTCCATAAAAACGCAGCCGCCGCAGTCGGGTTTGAACCCTGGAACTCCGGATCAGTAGCCGAGCACCTAACCATTGAGCCACCGCGGCGGGTAACGTTACACCTTTCATTTTTCGTAACGTTGCACCTACCATTTTTCTTTCCATGGCTCCCTGCGTTGTCCTTAGGTTAAGTTGAACCCTTTTCGTTAGCCTCCACGTTTTTGCCCCTTAGGTGAGTACCGGGAAGATTAAGCTGTTGTACACTTGTATTTTTTATCTTTAAATGGCAATTAAGTTATTAAAAGGCAATTAAAGACACATAAGCAAACGTTTCTGCTAAAAGTTGAACAATATTGCATACAAATGATCTACTTTAAGATCATCCAAGTCATTCTAAGTCATAGTTACACGCTCGTTTCTTAAAAGGCGGTACCTAGAGTACCGTTACACCCTTACAGTACGACAGTACTACGACCCCCTTACAGTATCCTACAACGCCGTTCGATAGTGCCGCAAGTACGTTTCCCAGACTCTTAGACGGTTCTCAGAAACAGCTTCTGTCTGATTACGGTGTAAATTGGGTCCAGTTTTACGTTTTCAGTCCATTTCATCCTTCTTCGTTCCATTGTTCTCGCGTCGTATGTAGCTCTTAATATCAAAATGTTAACGTACCAACAGGCCCAGCTATTTATCATAATGTCCGAGGGGTACAGATCCAGGAGAGCTGCTCTCCTTCTGGGGCCTGTTTTTTACCAGCTGAGTTTCGGAACAATGAATGGGCTGTGGCAGAACTGGCTTGATCGAGTTTCGATCCTGCGAAAGGGACAATAGGACACAAGTTTTATTAATAGCAAATATTTATGTTTTCAAAATGGTGACATACAACTCAGACTGATTTAGCAACGCGAAGACAGCTGAACTATTCAACGAGTCAAATTTTAAAACCTGCGCGTTTACAGTGTGTTAGACCGCTTTCATGTTGTGCACAAATTCGGAAAGTGTGCTATAAAGGACGCTGCGCTTTCCCAGTGCTATTAGGGCTACGTTATTTAATATATGGAGGACAGACGTTTTCATGTACCAAAAGCTACGCGGATCAAATGAAGCATGGGACCAAGTGCTGGTAGAATGAGGACGCAAAAGTACGTGAGAATGAGCAAATTGGAGTAGCGAGCTTGTAGCCATTGGAAACTATAGGAAGACAGACTGGAACCCTTACCAGCCAATAGGAGCGCGACGCGGAGGAAGCGAACAGGTCATATGCGAAGTGTCAAATACTTCTTTATTCTCCTTGGCGCTTGGCTGAATACAAATTACAATAAAAAGTATTAATACAAAAATACTCAACGGAACTGATTTTATAGAGAAATTTTTACGGTCGCACCTTCCACTGCTGATTAACATGTAAGAAGCGTAGGCGTTCAAGGCAGCGTTAAATTTGCATTTTTGAGAGACAGGGTTACAGATTTTCTACGTTTACTAAAATGTCTTCAGCATTTGGAGAGATATAAAGCGTATGCATACTTCATCAAAATGCCACGACACGCAAGACCAAGCTGCGCATCATATTTCATACAGCAAAGCACTGGCAAGCGCTCGTTGATCAGGGCGCTTCTTCGCCATGAGTACAAACAATTCTCACGCATTATTTCTCCTAGTTAGAAACAAGCCAACGCATAGTCATTTAGCCCTGTTGCGTGTGCCAGGAACTTAACAGAATTCACTATGAAACACGCTCTTTCGTACAAATTACCAAGTCATGATCCGAAGTTCACATTCGAAACCTCACACGCAGGCATTCAGAGAGCTTTCTAGCTGCTATAGACACCCAGCGACAACGGAATACTAGTAGAGATGGGATGTAATACCGTACCGTATTACCGAAACGTGAACAACAGCTGTATCTTACCGGTACTCGCCTACGTGGCATGAACGTTGAGGCTAACGAAAAGGGTTTAGCTTAAGTTAAGGACAACACAACGAGCCATGGAAAGGAAAATGATAGCATTAATGTTAAGATACCGGAAGCGGGCAGAGTGGGTGAGGGAACAATCGCGTGTTAATGACATCTTATTCAAAATCTTGAGATGTAATCCGAAGGCAAGATAACCCCTGGTCCTTAAGGGTAACAGAGTGTATTCCAAGAGAAGGCAAATGTAGCAGGGGGCGGCAGAAGGTTAGGTTGGAGGATGAGATTAGGATGTTTGTAGGCTTAGGGTGGGCACATCAGGCAAATGACAGAGTAATTTGAGAGACATGGGAGAGGCCTTTTCCCTGCAGTGAGTGTAGTCAGGCTTATGATGATGATGATGAGCGTAGCGTCGCAGTGTGACGCAAGCAGAGCAGTTCTCACTTTGACACTTTCCTATGCAGCGCCAGGTAGTTACTGACGTGTGCAGTGCTCTTATGAAACCATGTCGTCATTTTTAGGGCAGCAGCGCCAAAACCAACAAATGGAACGCACAAGGTACGGCTGAAAGGAAGCATGCAGATGCAGCCGACGCGGACGAAGCACGAGGGCAAAAAGAAATCAAGCACTTGAAATTAACATTGATAAATGGTCACGATCAATACAACTCGCACATATCAGGCTCTAAAAAAGATACCCTACTTTGTTCCCTCAAGTTTGCTTACCGAGTAGCACAATCTACAACTATCCTCTGCCCTCACTACTCTCTATAAAGCCTCCCTTCGACTCCTCGTCCACACATCTTACTAAAGCCTTTATGATATATAGGTATCTTCCTCCCCTCCAGGCTCTAATTAATCTCCACCGGAAATGATAGGCCGCTTGCCTTTACGTCAACCGCTGGAGACTTTAGATACTGCGCAATGCCGCACCATCCCACCGATCTGTTTGCTCCCTCACATACCTGCTCTACCTCGACCCTACAATCTTTGCATCGCGTCCGTCCCTGGCAACATGCAGCCTGGACTTCAGGGCGGTCACCGTCAAACCCAGGCTGCTCATCGCAATCGACCATTCTCTGCTCACACTGTTGCATATACTGGCGCCTGTTCTCGTATCGACACAGTTACAGAAGCATGCGGCGTCTAAGCTGCACAGCTGATCAGTGGAATAACCGAGACGTGTGCGCTTTTTCCAACCGTTAGAATGTCACCTCCCTCGATATCACCCCAATCTCATCCAAACCATAACCCAAGCAGCACAGGTGATCGGGTCAATATTGCAACAGGATGGTTTCATCTTGGTCCTTTTTAGGGCCGGTCTTTGCCAATACGGCTCCAATGTTGGGCCAATTACCTGTTCTGCTTGGGAAAGACCTTCACATAACTCTCTAGTTAGACAGAACTCTATAACTTTTTGCTGACTATCGGCCCAAGATCTCACCATCCCCCTCGACCTCCTTGATTATCACAGCGCTGATCATTTAGAGATACACCCCTCCATGGACACTTTCTGGTAAATATATAATTAATCAGAAACTGCTGGTAATGAACTGGTTCATCAAGCGTCCCGCGATTTCCACAACTATGCTCAGGCAATTCCCTGGGTAAGCACAAGGCTGAGTGACGCGGCGAATATATACAAGTGACGAGGCATTACCACTGGCAGTGCAGCTTCGCGCTCACCCCACCCGTGTTCCGGTGTCGCGTCCTTTCCTCCCTGCCACCGAATCCCGCGTTTTGTATAAAGTGCAGACAAATGTCCTCATCGCTATCGCGCGTCTATACCTCTACCATTTGCAACTAGATCCGTCTTTCCCAAAGTGTCCCTCCGTTCAAGCTAACCTGAAACACTGCCTTTTACTTTGTCTCGTCGTCTCTAGGTTAGGTTAGGTTAGGTTTTAGTGCTACCCCCTCATTTACACCGACCCCCCCCCCCCCCCCCCCCCCCGCCACCTCCAGACATGCCCGGCTGGAGTCCCCAGCACCGGAGGATCAACTGGCCCTGGTTAGACGAGCCACCGATATCTTAGGCGCTTCATTTTGCAGCCAAGCCAAGTTTATTACGTTTACTACTATACTAGAAGGCTACAGCAGCTACACGCAACGAAGTCTCGAAGGTGACCAGACCTACTCAGTCAAGCCAAGGCTGACAGCTAGTCGCATGCGCGTCGCTGCCAGAGTGAACTGCCACTGGTATGAAATGACAGTAGCAAAAAAAAAAAAAGACGATAGTCAGTGATGCAAAATTTGAGCGCAGCTCCTCACACGTCACCTGCCTAACAGGCCACCTGTCACCGCTGGCAGGTGGCCTGTTAGCCTGCTAGCCACCCTCCGGGACCTTCCCACGGCAGCCACCTTCCGGTTGCTCCTTCGTCCGCTCTTGCCGTGGCAGGTGGCGTTTCGCTAGGACACACCTCCTGCCATGCTTGTCAAGTGGCGTGTTACGCCGACTACGACGCTGAACTCACGAACGGGGGCTTAAGAGCTGTGCTCTAAAACATTTTGTGATGAAAGCAACCGTTTATCTCAAAGATGTGTACGGCACAAATGTTATTAAAGAGCTGTAACTAGTACATTGTATTTGGGTTATGCGCTACAAATTTATGCAGAAATAATGTCTTTCATTATATTTGTCCGCTCAATTCACAATGGACCCTTAGTTCAACCGCCGTTAGCTTCACTTGATGGCACTCTGTTCGAGAGCACATTCGAGCTTTGTCTTCGCGACCCATTGAATCCCCCTTACCAGCGCTGGTTCGAATCTTGCTCCAGGCTGTGGTACAGTGAAGTTTCTTTTTTCTGTTTTACACCATTCAGGGGGAATATTTCGGACGTATTCTGCCTCAAGTTCAAACTCAAGTTCGGTATCCAGTTTGCCGCAGTTTCCGGACGACATTCGCTTTATTTTGCCGAGTACGGAACTTAGGAGTAGTGCATTCTTAAAATCGGAACACTGCATTAAAGAATGTTGCGCACAGAGGCAGGAGACACGTAGCAGTGGGTCGTATTGAGACATACCAAACATATGCCCTCTTAAATCAGAGGAGTATTCTTGACCTCGATAATGTGCTCGGTTATGAAAAGCAAGTTCCGTCGGAGCCGCAGGATAATCTGAACTGTTGCTGTGGTGCCGAAAATAAAGGGGACCACGAGAATGAGTGCGCGAAAGCCGCTTCCAGCCTGAGGGTCCCGGTGCAACTAAAAACGTGAGTCCTACGGCAGTGCGCTGGCATCTCGGTTGTTCCGTGACGTTGAATCCCTGCGAAGTTTATTTTTTTATTCGCTGCAAAGCATTAACTAGGGTGTAGCAGTGATGATGCAGCGGACCTGATCTAAGCAGTTTACACTCCTGGAAGTCATTATAACCCCCCAATTTATCCAATTTCTGCATGCTCTTGCAGAGTAAGAGTACACTACCACCGAAATAATTAGACCGCAAAAAGCAAACAGAATAGTGCTATTTCTCTTCTCTGTGCGTGTGTACAAGTAAACAAAGAAGTAAGAGTCGCCATTTGTACTAAGCAGAGTATCATGATCTCTGAACTTTAACAAGAAATGAACCCGACAATTCGCAGAGTTAGCGAACTAATTTGCCAGTCAGCAAACACACTTATTTTGCTTGGCGGATGAGCATTCCGTGTTCATGCGACTGGACAGAGAGCAGTTACACAAAATTGCAAACACTTGAACATATCACGCATGCTAACGCAGCGAGACAGCCCATTCTTGTGACATGCCCTTGTTATTACGCATCGTTAAAGGGGCCACGGACGAACTCACTAGCATCAACGCTTTGGACATCGCAGTTCAGTCAGAGCTTCATTTCCTAGGTCTTTTTTTTTTCGCCGTCTCTCTCGAAATCAGCAGTACTTTCCTAACAAGATTCCAGGACAGGTGGAGGAGGGGATGGCGGCACTGGTGAGAATTACTGCAGCATGCCCAATGGTAGTAGCTTTCGCTCACCAGGCCTTCGCGAATTTTCCGCAAAGCATAGCAGCACACGGTCCGTAATCCGGACTGAATTTGCAACGTCAGCACTTCTCTCCACCATGCTAGCTGCAGGGTGCAGCCCACAGAAGTCATTAACAGCGGCTGCTTTCTCTTGTGGTGCGGTGAAAAGTAAAATAAAAAATTGGGGCTCGTTAACTTTGGCTTAAGCGCAGAAAAATAACGCATTTAGGCAGAGATGACGTCGTAACCGTCCGCGGCTCATCGGGCGCCCTGCATAACGGCGGGCCTTATCGTGGTCGCGGCCGACGCAACTTAAGCGCTTATGTGTCTGAAATGCAAATAAAAACAAAAATTTAATGAAGCTGAAAAGAAAAAAAATTATGTGCAGGTAATGTAGAAGGATGGCACTAAATTTACATATACCGCTTCTGGGTATGATGAGCCAACACTGCTTTGCGTAGAGACGAGGAGGTGGCGAAAAAGGGCTCTTTGCGAACATGCTGCAGAAAACCATCGTGCCCTCTCCCTCGAGCTGGGAGATACTGAAACCTCCGTGGAAAAGATTCGCGCCCTCGGAGCATTAAACCGACCCATAAATGCCAGTGCACGATGTCATCGAATCCGTATATGCAGGCGAAGGTTACGTGCACTGCAAGAGAGGACAAAAAATGGAAGTGAGATATCTACCATTTCAACGCGCCGCCGATCCGAGCCGTTTAACATCTGTCCACGTGTCATCGCTGCCCGCCGAAGGGAGGCGGGCTGGCATTGCGCGATACGCGGCCACAATACAGCTTGAATGGTCGACCAATATAAACGTGCCATAAGTTCCTGCCCCTGAACCGCGCGTGGCTGAGCAAAGCCATTTTCTGAGCAACGCGACATTGTCAAAGCGAAATAAGTATAACGCGTCATCTCGCTGCGTCCAGGGTCATATGCAACCGTTGTGGCGAGTGTCGTAACATCGTTACCCCCGACAGAAATTTGATCGTTTTTTTTTTTCCCCTATACTCCTGTTGGGTGGGTCGATTGAAACGATGCTCAGCATACAGGATCTTCGAAGTTAGCAATTAAGGATCTATAAAAGGTTAATCATGAGCAGTACACGAAAAGCGTTTGTTTATTAATACTGACGGACCAGGCGAACAAAAAACGACAGGATAATAGCTGTAAATATGCGAATTAACAGTAATAAGTTAACTAACTTTTTGTTAGTGCAGTTAGAGTACATGACTGGGGCAGAAACATTAAGGTGGATTGTTCATAAAATATTCCAATTGCTAGAACCCACTGAGCCTCTGCGGCGGGTAAAACCATGCTTTTCTTGTGCTTCCAATGCTGTGCTTATATTGTGCATGGCTCAGCACTGGTGTAAAGAAGCTGTGCTGTCCAACCGCGCTCGCAAACAGTTATGCTTAAGTGGGCTGGTTATAATAATCTATATTTACCTGGCAGTAAAGTATTAATAACATTATAATTACCGTTATTATTATCAGCAGCTCATTATTTTAAAACACCTGAGGAACAGTAAGCAGTGTCCGAGACTTCTTGCAACCTGCTCAACAGAAACAAATTTAATGCCAAGGCACAGAGCAAGAAAGGAATGTGCTTGACCGGTCGACACGAGAATTGAGATGCGGGTTACCAGGGCTACCAGATGCGGGTTACCAGGCGCGTGGAATAGCGAAGGCGCGCGATTCGTATTGACGCACACAGACACGTCAACTAAGAATGCTGCGTTTCAGTCACAGTAAAAACGATAGTATTAGCTGCAAATTCTCTCATCAAGCTGTTCTCAGTACATGAGCCCTGAGCTAGAAAGTTTAGGGCGTGCTTTGAGCTGTATAGAATGGAGCCTATGAATTCTTTAAGACTCAATTAAAGACGGTATCAGGATGGCTAATAAATGCCACTGCTGCAGCTTACAGAGTGGCTTGGGGCATCATAAAACAGCTTATATATCCACCATTTGATTCTTTCTACCAGACCTCGTTTTGCTTTTCTTTCGGTTGCCTGCGGAGCTGATTTCCTTCTTGTTTTGGATTTTCTTTCCAGTTGCTTTATTCACGACATCTTGTCAGTAACATGGCTGTCTGTAGCAACATACACTCTCCTTGCCTCTCTCCTGCTTTCATCCTTGATTGTGCCTAGAAGGCACGTGCAGGAGAGTGACTGAAAGTGGAAACTTTTAAATGCAGGTCATAATTATTTATTTCATAAATGAACCCTGCGAAGGGTTAATGGGAATTAAATTACGATTGAAGTTTATGAAGCTTATGGTGACAATGGGATTACATGTCGGTTGTATATGGCCCTTTATTCGTCGTTTTTATAATCACGAGGAAGAGGATGCTTAAAAGAGTAAGGCATCTTTATGGGCATACATATAATATCACCCACATTATATGCTATAATACGTATACCAATAGAGAAATCTCACGCTTTTAAGCCAATATTCTGCTGTTCGAGCGAACGTTCATTTGAACGTTAGCACCTAGGCTGCCTTTCTTGTGCCTGCTGTCCACATTATTCTCGTGTAACGAACAACAACCACCTCTCAACTGTAGCAGTGATTTTTCTATTTGGTTTCCTCTTTTACACGTGCTTGTGATTACTTCCGTCGTTCTTATAATCATGAAGAAGCGGAAGCTTAAAGAGTGAGATTTCTTTATTGGTATACGTGACCTTCTATGATCCAACCAATCTTTATTGGTATACGTGTTATATCACCCATGTTATATGACGTATTTATCACGAATGCTAACTAATTCCGTACAAATAAAACCTCCAGAAATTCGCAAGATTTCTCGCCAAATATTTCCGCCTATATAAAAAAAATACAAAAAGAGGATGACAACTCACCAAAATGTCATGAGTGTGGTATAAATGAAGAGATAGCGTCTCGCATCCCAAGAATTGAGCAGAGGATCAAAGGAGGATTTATTATTTCAATTAGGCACTGAACAGCTCGTAAAAGACACGGAATTGCTCTGCTGCGATAATACCGTGTCATTATTGTTGTATCCCCCAGACCACATCTCGGTAAACTATCACTAATTTGTTAAATGCATGTTGTTCTCTTTTTCTGTCGGAAGGGTTTGTACTATTTTATTATATGTTACGGTCTCTCCAATGCGCTTCTCAACGAAAAACAATGCTCCATTTGCGTCTCTAGTCAAGTGCTTGGATCTTACGGCACAAGATGGCGCGACCACGTTTCGCATTTCTGGCATCATTCGGAAATCGCGGTCCACTAACGCTTTCGTCGACGAGACGTGCTTCACTGGATAGTAACAGCTTTAGGTGTGCAGATTGAGGTGGATGCTACTGTGCACTAAACTGTCAAATTACTATCTTGAGGTTGAGATTGTAATTAGTTTTCAGTTAATCGCTTTTGCCAGTGTGCAATCACCATCGTGTTCGTTGATCATGGTTTCCAACATCGAGATACATAAAAATGGGCGCATCGATTGCGCGAAAAATTCTCGGGAAAATCCTTCTGCAGCGCTCCTGCGTTTTTATATTGGCAGCGCTCCTAATAAAACCGATGTCGAATCGCGTACTGCAGATAATAAATTTTCCGTTGTGCCGTAAAGAACTGGCTGCTTAAAATTCACATGTTGGTCCCTTTAAGAAAAAATCGGGACGGCAGTAAGGCACGAAGATGCCAATATTCCTTTTCCCCGATAATATATTGTCGAAAGGGTATCATATAGAAGTAGATTATTCTGCGCAATAGAGACCTCCGCTGTATACTGGAAAAACTGACATATCCTCATGAAAGGCACGAGTGGTATTAGCATCTCTTAACTCGTTTTTAGAGCCATCTGACACTTGTTTTAGCAGCCAATAAAAATAAAATAGGTTCCTTTAACCATTCAATACAGCACTGTCTTTCGGGCTTAAGACGCAACCGCATGCCTTCCACACGGCTGCTCATGCCATAGGATTTCCGGCGCTTCTATTCAGCAGCATGCAAACGAGCAAAACAACGTCAGCTCGTTTCGCGTCTACAACGGTTCTTGAAAGACAAGAATGCTTTTCTTTCTTTTCATTGAAAATGTCAAAATGTCAACTTTGGACCAGGGCGTGTCTTGACCATGACCCTTTTCACGTCATATTTGTAGACGTGGGTCATAGGCTAGCTCGCTTTTGCATTCACACCACTTCGAAAACATTACCACTCACGAAAAATAAAATGATAGGAACAAACGTGCTGGCTGAAAAGTTGATGCGCCTCAACAAAGGCAGAGTTCATGCTTGACAGCATTATTGCTTCTCAGCCAAGACAAGCCGTAGGAAGCAAAATTTGCTTTGCGAAATTTTTGTACAGCTACACGTTGGGTATCATCTTCTGGAGCTGTCGTCTTTGATCGGTAACGCGTGGACAAGAAAAGAACAATTGTTTTAGATACAAGGCAAATATGACGGTGCCTGCCCCCTTTATTTTAAATAGAAGACAATGCGTACATAGACATGGTCGACCTGCCAGTGGACTTCTTGCAAACCCTGCTATATAGCTATCGTGGTCAAAATCCAAGAATAAACAACTTTGTGGGATAAGTTGCTCGCAGCGCTATAAACTTGACGTCGAGTTTTTGCCAGGCTTCTATTTGTCTGCTTCCCAATTCAACCAAGGGCGATAAACGTTGATAGAATGACAGTTGAAGGCTATTGCGACAGCGCCGACATTGTGGCACACCCAGATTTACAGCGAGCTTGATAACGAGGAATCGGCGGGCGAGCTTTTATGCATGATAGACCGTTGCGCAACATTTAAACCATCCAGGCATCGCTCTTGCTTCTCAAGATCCACCCAACACTCTCCCCTTTTTTCTTCCAGTTTATCTTTCTGAAACAACAGTGCTGCCACATTAAATGAGCAGAAATGCCTGGGCAGCAACCAGACATTCAACACTGTCACCGTCACAGTACAGTTTTCTTAAGCGTGGAATCAGTGCCTTAAAAGAATAAGTAATTTTCTATTCTTTGTTGTCCGGTTTGTGGCTACCCTTTAGTTAGAGGCCTTTTTCTATGGCGCAAAATTGCAATAGCGAAACACGGTAACCCTTAGAAAAACAACACAGCGAAAGGAGATGATTAGAAGGAGATGATTATATATGCGTGGCTTGTGGCTAACAGACGACGTACTAAAGCGCGGGTGCATTCTCATTTTGATTTTTCTTAGTTTGGTTTATGGGTGTTTAACGTCCCAAAGCGAATCAGGCTATGAGGGACGCCGTAGTGAAGGGCTCCGGAAATTTCGACCACTTGGGGTTCTGTAACGTGCACTGACATCGCACAGTACACGGGCCTCTAGGATTTCGCCTCCATCGAAATTCGACCGCCACGGCCGGGATCGAACCCGCGTCTTTTGGGCTAGCAGCCGAGCGCCGTAACCACTCAGCCACCGCGGCGGCTCTGATTTTTCTTGGTGTATCCAGGTATGAAGGGCTTGGCGGTATAGACGGATGTCTCCGAGGGTTAATAAACGAATCTGCGCATCGATTAGCCAATCAGATAAAGTGAACGGCGATGATCAAACAATTAAACAGGAAGTGGCTGTAATAGAGATTGGTGCTTCATTCATTTTTCCGTTAAAGTGCCGCACTCTGTACATAAATTAAATGCTGATGCTGACAACTAACGATATTTCTACGTGAGGCGCTTTCGTAATTGCGAGACCCTGTATAGACAGAAGCAGCAATTCTTAAAAAAAAAGACAGCTTACGAGAACACTAATGTCGGCGCACCTTCAAATGAGTGTTTGTTAGACACGGTGAAGAAAAGGCAAAAATAATGTGGCCATGGTTTTCCAGTTAATCAGCCAGCATGTGTTATGATTTCTTCAGCAGTTGATCTTTTCCTTGCTGTTGCACTCGCGGTCTTTAACACAGTCCTGGTGTGAGGCTACTTCAGTTTCTAGAAACTGCCAAAGTACATCCAACCTTCAGATTATTCGTTAATCACTTTTTTCTTTCCTGATGCCTGGCCTCGAAAGTCGACGCTCAGGGAGCGGCGGAAGCCCTGCCCAATTTAATACATCAGTAACTGACAGCGTGACGATACGCGGTCATCTCCACTGCACCGTGACGAGGTACAGGCGCGGCAAGCATGGATTTGAGCAGCATGGTTGCCGCTAATGTGGCCGGCGTCGGGCTAACGATATTCTATTTACTTGTGCAGATCTCTGGTGCGCCGTCACAAGCGCGCGCTAACTACCCTATACAGGACATGTTTACGATGAGTCTGCGAATAATGCGTTCTGTTGCTGCAACAATAACTTGCCCGCAATGTTTCCCGTCCGATGTTCTTCGTTAGCTGTATTTTCTATTAGATTATTCTCACCTGCTGTAATTTTGTCTAATACAACTATTGTGACTCTATTGTACACTGTCTGTTTCATGTAATCTGGCAAAAAACTGGAGCTCTGATATTAGTATAATTTTCTTCTTTCCATTATCCTGCCGATATTCTGTTTGGTGTGTTTCGCGCGTTGTAATTATTATAGCCTAATAAAACGTAGCGCTGTGTGCATACGCCCGAGACACTGTACCCTAACTTCAGCTGCGCTAGCAGTATACTAAGTTTCCACACTGAAGTTTATTGCAAATGTGTTACGAATATTCAAACTCAGAGATGTATATGGAGCATGAATGCTTCAGCTTTTAGCGAGGTAAAATGCGGTGGTGCACTTATGAAAGCCTTTCATTAAATTCCGTTCGCTTTCAAATGCTTTTCCTAATGTAATAAACTTAATTTCCTGATTTAAGCTGACAAAATTGAAGTTAGTTTTTTTTCAAATGATTGATTGGAAAGGGCTCCGGCCATCAAGCGAAGTTTTAGATACTTTTGCATGCACCTTTAAAAATTCGGGAAACACTTGAAACTGCTTAAGTGTGGGAATCCGAGAACATTACTGTCCCTAGGTGCATTGACATCCGCTAGCGCACACGCGCACACACACAGGCGTACCCGCAGTGACTGAAGTTATAGCAATGCACTTCCCTGTACACACATGCACACGCACACGCACAAACACGTATGACACAACCCTGAACGCTGCATGACGAACGGTTGCATCACGATTATGATTTGACATAAGGTTTTTGAGAAAAAAGAAATGATGACGTAGTAACTTTCTCACATCTCGGGGGACACCTCAACCGGGAAGAGGTAAAGCTCTAGGAAGGCATACAATTGAAGGTGCACAAGTACTTGGTTCGAATCTTTCTTGCAAGCTAGCCTCTGTCTTGACTAGCACCTAAAAGCTATATGCATTGAGAAATCGTACGGCCCCACCAGGAACGCTGTACGACAAACGGTAGCATCACAATTTTGGTATCAAATCTTGTCGGGAAAACTGGTGCCACATTGTGATCGGCCACTGGGAAATATATACGGACGAACGTCATGCACATGATGGTCTGAAATGTCTGTGCTCGGTTTTCTGTGTGTTTCGTACGGCCCGCTTGATGATGTCACTCTATATTTCTTGCCATCGCTGGAATTTTCTGCGCTATCTGAGAGTGCACAATACACGCCGCCGGCTATTCTCGTAATGGGAATACTAGTGCTCCCACATTATAAGTCTTCTCCTGATTGATTGTTTGATTCATTCATCAATCTATTCATTCATTTGTTAGTTCACTGACTAAATTAACCTACTTTGTTGCAAGCCAGACTGGCAGGCTATCAAAACTTGTGTTTAGTTTCAAGTGCAAAAACTAGGAAACTCATTGCAAAATGGAACAATAATGAGTTCCTGGAGAGACGTGCCGACCGAAAATAAGAAGTAAACTAATGTTTCGAAGGCGAAAAGGAGAAGGTAGTCAGGGGAGCAACCTTTTTTTGTTCCTTGATGAGCAGCTATGCCTAGCTGGCATCAGTTCTCCCATCGACTGGATGGTGCCGCGTTTATTGCGGTGATAATCCCTGACGCAAAGCCTAACACGTGTCGCAAGCCTCTTCCAAGAAATGACAAGGCATCGGGGTATCGATCAGAACTTCCGTGTCATTCTTCTCGAACCATGGGTCTCAGAGGAGCAAGCGGTGCCGTATGTACACTGCTCTCGGCAGCTGCCGCGAACGCAGAAGCGAAGACTGGAGTTTGCTCAGGCGTTTTGTGCTCTTTTTTTTTCTCTCCCCAAGTTTGCTTAAGGCATTTGTTTTTCTTTTTACGACACGAAGTTTTCGAGCGTTCTTGGAAAGAAGGCTTTCCTTTCCATTGAAGGGGTGGTTTTAGGCGATCTTCACGTAAGTTAAGCCAGGTGTCTTGTTTCCAGCAAAAAAATTGCCCGTGAAGAGAGCGAAATACGGAGACCTGGAAATTGAAAGGTTAGGAACGTTCAGGTTGAGATTTTCAAGTATCGCAAAGTTTCCTGTAGTTAACGCCATTCAAAGTTAAAGTCAGGGTAGGATCTATAACCTCAAAGCCAAAATCTTTAAATAAATAGTTTTTTTTACACCTAGCAGTTAAAGGTACCCCGAATCACTTTATTTTAATGCGCACACTTTTTGTTTTAATATTATGTTTACAAATACGATACATTTTGTCTAAGCGCGAAACTTGGCAGTTTCGTAGAGTTACGCAGCCACTCCATTTTTACTTGATAGTCCTTGCTTGCCTCATTGTGTTGGTACTGAATGAGGCATCGGGCTTGACCGCGTAAATTCTGCTAAGAACGTTCAAAGACCAGCCGCAGGCGCTAGTAGAAAGAAGAGGCCCGTGAACAAGCAATAGAGGTAAATGTTACGTTTCAAAATGTCCGAAATAAATCCCGAGTGGCTCTTCACGTTCTTACCAAACCAACGACTCAATTTCGCTGCTTGACAATTTCTCCAGTCGCACTCATGTTTTTCACTATACCACGGAGATAACCTTCCCTCTTAATTCGAAGCGTCTCAATTCAGTCCAGACAACACCCAATTTCGTTTCACTGTTTGGAGAAAGTACATTTTATTTCCTCACCTGCAATCCAATCAAGAGTTTCAGTAAAGCACTTCTAGACTGTACAGCAGATTCGGCGCAGTTACGATAAGTTGCATTACCCGTTCGAAATACAAAGGCACTTTCGCTTCCAACAGCAAGGCGTTGTATGTTCATGGAAGCGAATGATTCATAGAAATGCAGTAGAGTATTTCTTAGAACATCTCTATGTGAAGGGGGGGGGGGGGGGCGTAACAACGCCTGAAGGGTCCCCCCCCCCCCCCCCCTACTCGCGCATAGAAACGTTGATATATGATCAATGCATACAATTCCACAGGTGGGTCTACGCTCCAAAAAGCAAAGAAATGCGTGCAGGTAGAAAAGAAAGAACATAGAATGCCAGTTCCCATTTTGCAGCCATGGAGTACTGTCTGTAGAAGGCAGCAAACGCTGAAACCTTCCGCATCACGCTGATTACTTCTCTCGTATGCGAAACAAGGAGAAAAGTTTTAACAAAAAAAATAAGTGGTAGCGTTTTTCTCCTGAGGGGAAACGTCCGGCTGTACCCCTTGGGTGTGCATTGCACAAATAGAGAGTCAGTTTTAAAGGGGGGGGGGAGGGAAGCTCTTTACTGAAAAGGAAACGTAATCATAGGGATGATCCTTTGATTTCAATCAATGCCCACGCAACGTGGTTAAAAATGCCATCGTCTAAAAGCAGCACATAGGACATGATGTGGGAAACTGCTTCGCTAAGGCAATTGTAATATGGCCATTCCAAGTACTATAAAGTAGCTGAAATATCCATGCAGTGATATGAATAATGGACTGTAATACTAATATCTGTAAAGGGAAGGTTTCAGGTAATTACACTAGACATGCACAATGCTCTGCAATCTCCTCCTGAACGCTTGCTTCGTGAAACTGCCGTTGTTGTTCCAGAATAAAAGGGATTTATTACTATTGAATGCATATAATTTGATTTTTCTTTCCCTCATTCCAGTTAGTACTTTCTTCACACTTGTGGAAGATAGGAGCCGTGTTCTACGTTTTGAACAAGCCCCTAAACACGAGATGAAGCACGAAACATGTCTACTTCGTCATTACGGCAGCATTTTTTTTGGCAGGGCTCAGTTCCATACGTTTATGATGCATTGGCTTTTCGGCAGAGCAAACTGGCGACCTGAAACACACTCATGCAAGGCAACAGAATGAGAAAAAAAATTATTCGAGGCTGCACTGCACGTCAAGGATATCCTACGCCAGTCACCAGTGCCCAAAGACCTGTCATCTTGTCCGAGGCTAGCCACACGCGCCTTGTCAGGGCAACACGGTGAGAATTAAGAGGGGAGGGAAGAGGGAGACATTAAATGGCCACCGGGCAAGAAGAAAGAGAACTTTCTTGATTAGAATAGGGTTTGGAATAATTTGGACATGCAGGAGATGTGAGGCAGTTGAGAAAAAACGGATAAGGATGAGAAGCGTAGTGAGGTAGGTTGATGCCGCGAAGAACGCGCAGCCTTGGTGTGGTGAGGGATTTGCCAGGAACAGGGAGGATAGGATAAAAAAAAAAAGCTTCTGTGACGTTTGCATTGGTAATATTCATAACGAGTTTATAATCAATAGTAGCATTCCATATTTGTGGATAACGCTAGGAAATCGCAGGCGTCTAGCATTGAAGTCCACCCGCGAAGCGATGCATGTACTCATTTCCTTAAATCTCAGCGTGGCCATGAGTCCACCTTTGTGTGACTCTACTCAATACTCAAGTCGCGGACAAAAAGCAAGAAAATTTAGCGCGTTAATTAAATAATCTACCTTTAGCCGGCTAAACAACACTGAAGTTATCAGGGCTTTCTTTGCAGAGAGCTGAGAAATTATTTCTACAACATGGAATTCTTCTGAATAAGCTGAAACCTTCATACACGTAAATTTTCGCACCCTGCCGCCGTGAAAATGTGCTCGGGATCAATCTGCGAACTCCAGTTCGGTAGTTGAACACAGCCAACCAATTTTCTGCCGCTCTTCTGAAGTGTCTAATGATAATTGGTTTTTGAGGAAAGGAAATGGCGCAGTATCTGTCTCATATATCGTTGGACACCTGAACCGCGCCGTAAGGGAAGGGATAAAGGAGGGAGTGAAAAGAAGAAAGACGAAAGACAACTCAGGATGGTGAATGTTCTTGCAAAACTACGTTTCGAAGACGGACAGCGTGTCTGCCCACGCCTGTTCTAAAGAAAGGAAGATCCAGTCTCAGCGCACTCGAGCAAGTGATTTGGCTCAACTCGAGGCTAGGCAGTGTCAATGGGCATGTTATCGCAGAGCACCTCAACTACCTCCGTCTGCGACAACCACTCAAGATCACGTGTCCGTCCCAAGAAGGTCAGTGTTGGTCGACCCCTGAAACTCATTGCACTAAAGGCCCATTCTGCACATAAACCGGGGCTTTTCTGCACACATGCCTGTCGTTAACCATAGGTGTTTGTATGCAGCCATAGAGTCATAGCTTATTTCACATTTGCGCAACCGATAGGGCCTCTCAGAGCAACAGACGTGTTCGCTTTAAGGCATTTCATCATATCGAATCAGTGAACCTAAAGGCATTTGAGAGCGAGCAGACGTCATTGACCTGGACGCCAGTGGGCTTCTTGGGTGTGATGTGCATTCAGTATTTCCACCATCATCATGCGCTTTCATTCCACGTTGTGTTTTGAATGTACGCTTATTCTGAAATAGTGTACGCTCTTATGCTCTGCGACCACTGTTATCAACAGGCTCTCATATGGGTCTTCTTATAAATGATTGCGCCTGTTTTCAAGCTTTCTTTCTCTCTGCAGTTCAAAGCACGCTTACGAAAACCCGCAAGCTGAGGAAGAAAAAGTTAATGCTTTTTTTCCCAAACAAAGGTGGCGCCTGGAAGTGCATTGCTAGAAGTTCCCCAAAGATGAGCATAAGGGTGAGTACGCCTCTCAGTGCACAGAAGGCCCGCCGATAGGGTAGGATGCCTGGTAACTCGTTACGAATACAACAATCGGGGATATTGTAATGTGAATGCTATACTTGTTATTTGCCCGATTGTATTCATAGAGAGTATCGCGGTTAAGGGCTCGGTTCTGGGTATTCTATAACCCCGTATGTCTTCCTACACCAGGAGACTATGGCTGCTGCTGAGGTCAGTACGTATTGGTCGCTTAAATTTCTGTCGTTAGGAAAATACACGGTGTAAAATATGCGCGAAAATGCGAAGACGACGTGCAGACTTAGTTTTCATGACAAGTGAATGCTCATGAAAAAAGAGCCGCGCAAATACATACGCAATGAGCCTTCAGGGATGCCGCGTATATTTCGGTAGTTTTCATTGAGAAGTACAACTCGAGGCACCTTGATGCGCATTTAAATTCGATATTTTTTTCTTGGCGAACTTTTTAGAGCTTTCCATTTAATAGAGAACTGTAATGTTCTTGTTCAACAGCAATTACAGGGGAAAGGTCTATTAAAATTAGTTTTACTTGTTCAAAGAAATGAGACGTTTCTGATATGTGCGACATGCTGAACGTGTACTATACTGACGAGAAGGATAAACGCGTGGTGTACGCAGCCACCAGACAAGACGCAGTTGTCTTAGGTTTGACGGTGACACCGTGACTTATTAGTTATTTCCCCGTAACAGCTTACTACAATGCGTTAAGTATCCCATATAGTTACCTGAATTTCTGCTCAATTGATTAGAAACTAAATAAATTTACACCTCGGTGGTTGCGCTGGGATCAGTAACAACAAAACTGCGAAGTCACTGACATTTAAACTCTACATGCATAGGTCGAGACGCAACACCAAACAGCAGCGAGTCATTATTCAGCGCTTAAGTTTTCCGCAACACTTCGTTCCGTTCAGACAGTTATGACTAGCTACCACTGACACCACTGTACCACGCCTGAAACCTTCCATCCCGATAATCACGATTCCGGTATAAATTCACGATTCGGGATCAACATTGAAGATGCCGATCGGCGCTGTGCATCTGTTGCGCACGTTAAGGTTCTGCTGCACGAAGTAACTTTCCAAATTCTTCATTTTCTTAACATTTATTTCTCAGCATTATCACGCAACGCCCTTCAGATTAATTTCGTCAAAAATATTCTGTTTTCATGACTTCAGCACCCGCGTTTAGGATCCATGTATGTTCTCTTTTCCCGCCATCACCCATATCATGTCACCTTCTCTGATGAGCTGTGAAAAGCGGATTATGAACAAGAATAATAGTCGTTCTTTCTTGCAAACTATCGCAGAATGGCTTCACGTCAAAGGACGCAATCATTTGCTCAATGTGACGACATTTCGGAACAGGGAGTTAAATTTCAAAGATTCATGGTAGTGGAGAGGAACATTTATTTAAAACTGTTGCAGCAACCTTGCTCTGCATCTTGCCCAGAATTTTCTTCTTTACGCGGTGACCGCCAAGATGTGCTATTAGGAGTCTAAGGACTACAAGTTCATCAAAAAGAAGTTGGCTATACGATGATTCGGATAAACCCTCCTAAACGGACGCCATCACTGGTTTCAGCTGTTTACAGCGTGAGACGTTAAAAAACAGCGTGTGTCAGTAGACGCCGCAGCACTGTGATGACGTTCCTATCAACACGACGGGCCACCAGTATTTCCATAGCTACACGAAAGGACAAAAAGTCAGAATATCACTGTTGACTTCACTTTTCAAAGTCGATTATAACCTGGAAGAGATCCAGAGGGGTACGGAGTGCGGACCGAGGGTAATCTGTGAGCCGTGACATGGTACGACGTAGAGAGTTCAAACGATTTAATTTTATTTCAGTGGATGGCTGGCACTCATGCATCCCTTTATAGAGTGCCGCTGCCTAGTATATAAGCTTTATTCTGGTGCACTTGGCGCTAACAACAAGTCCACGGTAGAGCTAATTTCAGCATGTTCACTACCTTTATGAAGTACAGTCGAGCCAAAAGCCAGGCCTGGACTCACCCATTAAGCCGTAACGGGCCGCCGGCTAGTAGCGGGAGTGTTGCTTTAAACGCAATTCAATTCGGTTTTCAAAGAGACGGCGGAGAACAAATTCTATTACGCTCGTATTTTCCGAGCGAAGCCGATCCACATCCGCCTCACTGTTAGCAGAGGTTGTTGCCCGCTTTGTATCAGACATCAAATGTGCATCAGAGTGGCACGAATGTCGCAATTACCATGTTTTCTATAAGGTTCCGCAAGATGATTGAAAATCCGCTCCCACGAAGAGTTACTGATTGAAAATACGATCAGTGACATCGTGTTTACAAGTAAGTAAACTTTGGAGCTGATTTATGTCCCACGCTTTTCAAGGGAGATGCCCTTTCGTCATAATGCTACAGGCGGACTTCGACCGATACATCGTTTCATGCTGCGGGCTTACCGCAGTTGTTTCTTTTTTACCTATCTGACAGGCCTTGACCCTTAGCATCCCTGCGGGACTTCGAGACAAAATTCGAGATAAATTTCCAATCGACTCACCTGCTCCGCGACAGCTGGTTTCTGATCAGTAGGAGTAGTCAAGCCCCCCCCCCCCCCCCCCCCCCCCCCCCCCGCATGTATTCGAGCAAAAAAAAGGCGGCTGCCGTAGGCTTGCCTCCCCAGCATAAGAACCTAAGAACCCGACCGCCTTTGATCCTCCACCTTACGCATGCATATGGAAGGAAAACAAAGGCTCGGAAACGAGCGGTGATTCAAAGCCTGGCCGGAGAGAAGGCAAGGCATGGGACTAAGTCACGCGACTGTGTTTCGATTTCTGTTCGCCTGGTCCGTGGCACACACACACACGGCTCGCCCAGACGAGCACGAGCCGAGACACGGTGGGGATTAAAAGTAAACAGATCGCCCGCCGGGCCGTGTAAATATTGACCATCCTGTCACCGAGTATGGGCTTCTCGCGCCGATGGACGGCGCTGCGGCAGCTGCAGATCGACGTCACAGTCGCCGGTGGCGCGGGACGGTTTTTATTTTCGCAACACAGCCAAGGTCGGGCGCAGCTTGGGAAAGATCGTCGGGGCTTATGCCGGCCTGCTTCTCTGCGACGCTGTGCCACCGACGAGGCGATTCAGCTCGCCCGATCTACTGTGGATGCGAAAAAATGCAGAAGAGAATGCCGCCGCTTTCTCAGTCGTGTTTCCCGACAGGAATTCTATTGCGCTCCTTCTGCCGTAACTCGTTGTTCAGTGGAGCCATGTAGATTTCGGCAAACACGAATATATATATCTACGTTGCGCGTCTTCACCCCCGTCCAGTGTCATCGACCTTTTCCTTTCTTGCTGTTGATGCCAGTGCGGCGCCTCCGGCACGAGTTAACCCTTTTCTGCGGGAGTATAAGATGGCACATTTTTAATCATTGTCCCACTCCTACCACGTCCCCTTACCGCACACCTACGGGGATCGACATGAACACCTTAGGCTAGAAATGCGCAGGTACCCTCCCCCCCACAAGAACCTCACGACGACAGAGGCCACTGATTGGTGACTCCTCCAAACAAACACGTATACCCCAACCTATACGATGAGAGCAAATATACTCAATCCACTACAGGTCCAAGTGCTCTTGGTGTGGTGCCTGCCCAACCCTTTTACACATATCATGGAGGTGTGCAGCCAAACCACCAAACCTAACGTACACGGAACACACATACGAGCAGTGCGAGGCGGACGACAGCAACCGATAGGACCCCTGGTCCGCTAATTAAGCAGCCAAGGCAGCAGAGCCCTGGACTAAGGAAGCCGACCAAGCTGCTCGTCGCTTCCCCATCTCCTTCCTCTATCTGTAGTAAAGTTTTCCTTCTCCTCCTTTCGAGTATCTCACAAATAAAACCACTGTAAATGATATTTCTCAGCAAAATTCCTGAAGAATTTTCCTGGCCTTCAGCAAGGGAAGGAAATGTCAAACGTGAAATGTGGTTTTGAAATGGCAAGAATCATTGATCAACATAAGGCGGCGAAACCAGAGAACAGATTAGTCACCTGCCGCAATGTCTGAACAACGCCGCTCAATACAGATCAATCCTTGACGAGAAGCCTAATTCGCATGTTTTGCATGTGATGAGAGGAAACGTACTGTATTATGATTTTTGTAGCGAGAGCTACACTACACCAGCTCTTCGAGCCTTCAGCGTGGCACCCCTTGAGCTCCGCGGCGCTGCCGTGGCCTTGAGTCGGTTGGTCACGCGGTGCGGAACAACTGCTGCTGCCTGCGGCGCGGCGCGCAAGCGAAACCTAAAGTCACTGAAACAGAACTTTAGCGAAGCCGAGCTGCAACAGCTGTGAGCATGCGCTGTGTCGAGTAGGGGAGTGGAGAGGGGAGAGCGAGAGAGGGGAGAGAGTGAATCCACGTCCAGGGGCGAAGATGAAGCAGGAACAACACTCAGCGAAACGGAGTGGCGAAAGACTAACTTTGCAATTCGATTGAGCGCGTTCCACTCGGCCAGATGTAGCTCTAGCATCACGTCACTCAAGGTTTAACCAGAGCGAAACCAGAGCCAGTTATTTTTCTTCAAGCGTCATAGTTTTCACCTATCGCTTTGCCGCAGTAGCTAAGCTGTTCTGTTCCTGAGCATGAAGCTGAATCTCGGCTGCGGTGCAGCACTTCAATACGCTCAAAATGATAAACAGATCTGCGCTGCATGGCGCCAATTGGCTGTAAGGAACGCCAAGTTATCGAAACCGTTCTTTATATCTCCACTACACTGTCATTTCTAGCCGAGATGCAGCTTCGGGACATTGAACACCGCAAATGATAACGCACCAATACACCCTGCGATCGCACCGTTGCTGTTTTTTATGTTTCACCTAAATCCTTATCATGGCATCATCATCATCATAATCATCATCATCATCATCGTCGTCGTCGTCGTCGTCGTCGTCGTCATCATCATCATCAGCCTTAGTACACCCACTGCAGGGCAAAGGCCCCTCCCTTGTCTCTCCAATTAACCCTATCCTTTGCCAGCTGCATCCACCCTTTGCCAGCAAACTTCTTAATCTCATCCGCCTACCTAATCTTCTGCCGCCCCCTGCTACGCTTACTTTCTCTTGGAATCCATTCCGTTACCCTTAAGGACCAGCGGTTATCTTGCCTTCGCATTACATGCCCTGCCCAAGCCCATTTCTATCTCTTGATTCCGACTAGGATGTAATTAACCCGTGTTTGTTCCCTCACCCACTCTGCCCGCTTCCGATCTCTTAACGTTACACCTATCATTTTTCTTTCCATGGCTCGCTGCGTTGTCCTTAACTTAAGCTGAACTCTTTTCGTTAGCCTCCAGGTCTCTGCCCCGTAGGTGAGTACCGGTAAGATTATGCTGTTGTACACTTTCCTGTTGAGGGAAATTGGTAAACTGCCACTCATGATCTGCGAGAATTTGCCATATGCGCTCCACCCCATTCTTATCCTTCTAGTTATCTCCCTCTCATGATCCGGATCAGCTGTCACTACCTGCCCTAAGTAGACGTATTCCGTCACAATTTCTAGGCTCTCGCTGCCAATTGTGAACTGTTGTTCCCTTGCTAGGCTGTTGAACATTACCTTGGTTTTCTGCATGTTAATTTTTAGACCCATCGATCTGCTCTGCCTGTCTAACTCATTGATCATGATTTGCATTTCACCTCCTGAGTGACTCAGCAAGGCAATGTCATCAGCAAATCGCAGATTATTAGGTATTCTCCATTTATTCTTATTCCCAGCTGTTCCCAATTCAGGCCTCGAAATACCTCCTGTATACATGCGATGAACAGCATTGGCGAGATCGTGTCTCCTTGCCTGACGCCCTTCTTTATTGGAATTTTATTGCTGACTTTATGGAGGACTATAGTAGCTGTGCAGTTGCTATATATATCTTCCAGTATTTTGACATAAGGCTCTTCTACCCCCTGATTACGCAATGCCTGTATGACTGCTGAGGTTTCCACTCAGTCGAATGCTTTCTCGTAATCAATGAAAGCTATATATAGAGGTTGGTTATATTCTGCGCATTTCTCTATCATCTGATTGATAGTGTGAATATGATATATTGTGGAATATCCTTTACGAAAGCCTGCCTGATGATTTGGTTGATTAAAGTCTAACGTTGCCCTGACTCTATTAGCGATTACCTTAGTAAATACTTTGTAGGCAACGGATAGTAAGCTGATCGGCCTGTAATTTTTCTAGTCCTTGGCGTCTTCCTTCTTGTGAATTAAGATAATGTTTGCATTCTTCCAAGCTTCTGGTACAGTCGAGGTCATAAGGCATTGCGTATACAGGGTGGCTAGTTTTTCTAGCACGATGTCCCCTCCATCCTTCAACAGATCTGCTGTTACCTGATCCTCCCCAGCTGCTTTTCCCCTTTTCATTGCTTCTAAGGCTTTCTTTACTTCATCTTTCGTTACTGGCGGGATGACGCATTGCTGTGCACTGCTGTCTTTCTCATTAACGCTCTGATTACATTGGCTACTGTACAGGTCTGTGTAGAACTCTTCGGCTACGTTAACTATCTTATCCATATTGCTAATGACATTGCCCTGCTTGTCTCTTAATGCATACATCTGGTTTTTACCCATGCCTAGTTTCCTCTTCACTGTTTTTAGGCTACGTCCGTTCTTTATAGCATGCTCGATTCTCTCCATATTAAACTTCCTTATGTCGGCTACCTTGCGCTTGTTTATTAACTTTGATAGCTCCGTTAGTTCTATTCTATCGGTAGGGTTAGATGCCCTCATGTTTTGGCGCTTCTTAATCAGATCTTTCGTCACCTGAGATAGCTTCCCGGTATCCTTTCGAACTGTCCTACCACCTACTTCTACTGCGCACTCCGTAATTATTGATGTCAGATTATCGTGCATTGAATGAACATGAAGATCATCTTCCTCAGTTAAAGCCGAATATCTGTTTTGCAGCGCTATCCTAAACTCCTGTGCTTTCCTTCTTACGGCTAACTCGTTAATGGTCTTCTTCTTCACTAGCTTCTTCCGTCCCCTCTTCAAGTCTAAGCTAATTCTAGACCTTACCATTCTATGGTCGCTACAACGCACCTTTCCGAGGACGGCCACATCCTGAATGATGCCAAGTTTAGCGCATAGTATGAAGTTGATTTCATTTTTAATCTCACCATTTGGGCTCTTCCAGGTCCACCTCCTGTTTTCTCGTTTGCGGAAGAAGGTATTCATGATCTGTAAATTATTTCTATCCGCGAATTCGACTAATAACTCTCCCCTGCTATTTCTAGAGCCTATACCATAGTCACCTACCGCGTGGTCGCCAGCCTGCTTCTTGCCCACCTTCGCATTGAAGTCGCCCATCAGTACAGTGTACTGCGATTTTACTTTATTCATTGCCGATTCTACGTCCTCATAGAAACTTTCAACGGTCTGGTCATCATGGCTGGATGTGGGTGCGTAGGCCTGCACCACTTTCAGCTTGTACCTCCTATTCAGCCTAATTACTATAGCTGCTACCCTCTCGTTAATACTGTAGAGCTCCTCTACATTGCCAGGTATATCCTTATTAAGGAGGAATCCCACACCTAGTTCTCGTCTATCCTCTATCCCGCGATATCACAGTATGTGTCCGTTCTTTAGTACTGTATACGCCTCACCTGTCCTCCTAACTTCGCTAAGCCCTATCACATCCCATTTAATTCCCGCTAGTTCCTCAAACAGCACTGCTAGGCTAGCCTCACTAGCTAAACTTCTAGCGTTAAATGTTGCCAGGTTCAGATTCCAATGGCGGCCTGTCCGGAGCCAGAGATTATTAGCACCCTCCGCTGCGTCACAGATCTGACCGCCGCCGTGGTCAGTTGCTCTGCAGCCGCTGGGGACTGAGGGCCGAGGGTTAATTGGTTTGATCATAGAAGGTTGTGGCCAAGTACTACACCAGGGTGGCCAAATCCTGCTCTGGTGAGAGAGTGCGTTGTCGGTTCTGGTCACCGAGATCAGGCCGCACTCCAGGCCTGGTTATGCAATTCCATCGACACGCGGATTTTTTTTTTTAAACCAGGTGGAGAATTGCGCGGCACCAGGATTTGAACCCCGGTCCTCTTGCACGCGAGGCGGATGTTCTACCTCTACGCCATCGCTGCATTTATCATGGCATAGACTCATTCAAATTCATGACAGACCAAAAAGTTATTTATACAGCTACCGCTCTGACGCCTCTAGTCAAAACAGCCCTGAACTCTTGGCTTGATCTTGCTCCAACTGTCCTGTCGCTTTGAAATAACCTTTCTTTTACAGTCCCTCATCCAAAGCCTTCTCCCAGCGTAGCTGGCTGACGTCTCGTGGAGATGGAGGCGAAACGCAAACGGCGTCCGTCCTGGCATATGCGGATGATTGTACTTGGTGCGAAGACTGGCATCCATCGGTAGACCACATTACGTGGGAATGTGAGGGCAAGCCGGGTAAAAGCAAACGAATATGCACTTCTCCGGAGAGGAGTAGGGAGTCTACTTCCCTCCCTCTCTCCCTCCCTCCCTCCCTCCCTCCCTCCCTCCCTCCCTCCCTCCCTCCCTTCCTCCCTCCCTCCCTCCCTCCCTCCCTCCCTCCCTCTCTCCTCTACCACTTATACCAATGCAAAAGGTATAGACTACTAAAACCTACCAAGAGGTGCCAAACCCGATGGACTGTTAAAGTATTCGCCCATTCTTCGGTTTGGTTTATGGGGGTTTAACGTCCCAAAGCGACTCAGGCTATGAGGGACGCCGTAGTGAAGGGTGCCGGAAATTGCGATCACCTGGGGTTCTTTCACGTGCACATACATCGCGCAGTGCACGGGCCTCTAGAATTTCGCCTCCATCAAAATTCGACCGCCGCAGCCGGGATCGAACCCGCGTCTTTCGGGTCAGTTCGCCCAATCTTCGTATGCGATAAACGGGAAATGCGAGCGTTTGTAAGGTGCATAATTTCTTGTTTCAAGAAGCGATTTCTGCTTTACAAACAACCATTACAAACAAACAACCATTTCGCATGGTTCACTCCCCGTGGTGTTAAACCTGCACCTGAGTAGCCCGTTCCCTAGCTGTAGCAATGAAAAGGTTGAATTCACGTGCAGAAAAATTCGTAAACATAAGCATTAAACACTCAGAGCGGTATGGCAAGAACTATTCTGTTGGGGGCAAAACATGATATGCATGCCACGCTTTGAGCAAAAGTCTGAGAAGCTCTGAGGCGGTGAATAGTATTGGCAAGGAGACACGGCCTCGCCAGCGCTCTTCACGGCCTGTTTAAGGGAGGTATTCAGAGGACTAATTTGGAAGAGTTACTGAAACATACCTTAGCAATCTGCGATTCGCTGATGACATTGCCTTGCTAAGTTACTCAGGGGCTGAATAGCAAAATATGATTAATGACTAAGAGAGGCAGAACAGAACGGTATTTCTATAAAAATTAATACGCAGAAAACGGATGCAATGCTGAGCACTCTGGGAAGGGAACAGCAGTTTAAGATTAGTATCGAGGTGCTAGAAGTGGTAAGGAAATACGTCTACTTAGTGCAGGTAGTGTACGCATATCCGGATGAAGAGAGTGAAATAGCAAGACTAATAAGAATTGGGTGGAGCATTTTTGGCAAGTTCTCTCAGAAAATGAATGGCAGTTTACCGATACGCTTCATAAGAAAAAGTATATAACAGCTGTATCTTGCAGCTACTCGCCTACGCAACAGAAGCCTGGAGGCTAATGAAAAGGACAATAAAACATTCTGTTGGTTGAGTTGTTTCATCGTGGAAAAGGAATACTTTTAGCGCGAAGGAAATAAAAAGGACGAGGACAGAACACAAGACACGAAAGTGTGCTCTTTCGAGTCTTGCGTTCTGTCCTCGTCTTTTCTGATCAAATTCAGCACAATGCACCGGGCTTTGGAAAGGAAAGTGATATGTGCAACGTTAAGGGACAAAAAGTATGGTGGGGCAGCCAGAAAAAGAATGTAAACCATTAGGCCCCTGCCTGTGCCACTAAGTATAACACGCTTAACGTTAAGGCGCAGTAAGAAGGCGCAGTGGGTCAGAGAACAAACGCTGTGTAATGAAAACCAAACCTAGTCGAAATCAAGATGAAGAAATTGTCTGTGCAGGGTATATAATTCGAAGTCGAGGTAACCGATGGCCGTTCCTAGTAACGGACTGGACGTCAAGAGAAAGCGAGTGTAGCAGGGGGCGGTAGAAATTAGGGCGGGTGGATGAGATAAATGAGTTTGCGGTGAAAAGGTGGCCGCAGCTGGCACAGGACAGGATTAATTGGAGAGATATGGAAGAGGCTTTCGTTCTGCACCGGGCGTTGTGAGGCTGATGATGATGATGTGTTTCTTTTTTACGAAAGCGTGAGATTGTTTCGGCCCTGCTTATTTCACCCTGTACGAAGATATTCCGGCCGTGCGAAACAAATCACCATAATTAGCTAGCTGTAACTTCTACCAAAATACGATGATTAGCCTGTGTTGCTGAAGAAGTCCGGTCTTGAGACGAGGAAATGGCGGATTAAGTTTTTCTAAATTCAACGGCGGTAGCAGCTAAGAATTTATATGGAGTGCATCACTATAAAATGAAGAAATTTAAGCATTCTAGCTCTCCGCGAAGAAAAAAATTTGACGTCAGGAAGAGCAGGCTGTGGCTATCCAAATTCTCAAGATGCCCAGACTATATCTGTGCTTTTGCTGTGTAATGAAGCCCAAGGAATCATTTGCTACTGTGCGCTGCCTTTATTTTAGCATAATTCAAATGTAAAAGTTTGTTTCTTGCGTTTAGGCGTGGAGACAGTTGTATGCATCTTCCTGTTTCCAATATTGGCCATAAACGTCGCAATCCAGGCACTGAAATAATATTACTATAACGTGTTACCGGATCGGCCGTCACTAATGAGCACCCGGCAATGTTTCTTGAGACCATTCTGCACGGATCCAGACCCCGGTTTGCTCAAGCACTATTTCTACGGGATTTTTCGTCCACATGAACAATTGTATCTTTAAATTGCAATACTTACGTGCTAACTTGGCATTACAGATTACTTGACTCTCGCATGATAACCTTAGACGCTTATGTGCCACTAAATTATGCACAACCAACAGATTACTTGACTCTTATATTTCTTTGGCAAGTTTCTTGGGCTTTGACATTTCGCTGAAGGAGAAAACTCTCTGAACTACTTATATTGCACTAAACGGTAATGAGAATTTAAGCTTTTGGAATGTGTTCATTTACGATATACATACTCATTCTTCAACTAACACTTCTTGTCCAGTCCTCGACAGTTATGAAGGAAGCTTCGTGATCTTAGAGGCGGCTGACAATGCGTTTGAGGTGTTGGACCAAGGCCTGGTTCTAAAAGGTGAGTTCTATGCAAGTGATTCGGGTAGTGGTTACGGCCGTGGGATGAATTAGAAGCGGGAGAGACGGAAACAATGGACCCCGGCGCCGTCGGTGCTTATCCCATGCTCTGCCTTCACGTTTAGCTGCCGCGACAGACGAACCACTTGTTCTGCCTGCACCGTTCGCGGTGTAGAAATAATAATAATAATAATAATAATAATAAATAATAATAATAATAATAATAATAATAATAATAATAATAATAATAATAATAATAATTGGTTTTGGGGGAATGGAAATGGCGCAGTATCTGTTTCATATATCGTTGGACACCTGAACCGCGCCTTAAGGGAAGGGATAAAAGGAGGGAGTGAAAGAAGAAAGGAAGAAAGAGGTGCCGTAGTGGAGGGCTCCGGCATATTTTCGACCACCTGGGGATCTTTAACGTGCACTGACATCGCACAGCACACGGGCGCCTTAGCGTTTTTCCTCCATAAAAACGCAGCCGCCGTGGTCGGGTTCGAACCCGTGAGCTCCGGATCAGTAGCGAGTATAAAAACGAACCCGACCGAGGCGGCTGCGTTTTTATGGAGGAAAAACGCTCGAGTCTACTTTCGTTCAAGCGGCTGCCGCTCGATCCGCAACGCAGAGCACGAGAGGAGAGTTGTTGTTGTTTTTGTTGTTCCCCTCACAAAATGGCACATACCCACAAGGAGGATTGGCCATAACCAGGCGGTAACTATTTAAATTGCAGATTGTATATGGCAAGCGTGGGATGACCTAACAAAATTGTGTAACTCTGTTTCCGTAGCAGAGGAGGTTGCAGGAGGTTAGGGCGACTTTACAAACTGAAAAATAGGTAAAGCAATCAGTAAAAAAAAATGAGAGATTGAGAGAGAGAGCTCGCACATTGCTTTCTCGTCGTCGTTCGTTGAGTGGCTTGCCATTCACGTCATACATGTCGACCGACGGGAGCCATAACCTCCTGCTTCCACCGTAACCAGCCATAACCGCCCTGCAGTAACAACGGCTCTCAACACCGTCGCTCGACCTGGGCTCCTAAGAGCTGGGCTTCAAAAAAAATAGAAAAGCTGTACACCTTGAAGACGGCACGTTCCGACAAAAAGAAGCTGTCGAGCACGCGGTAAAGTTTTCGGGCGCATTCATCTAGCTAGGCTTCATCTAACATTTATCTAACTCTTCTGACAAATGCGAGCGCGTGCGGTGTGACCCGAATGAGCAGCCTTTCAGCCGCCTTCCTCGCTGCTGCACAATTATTGGCGCTTTCCTTACTGCTACAGCTTTTTTTTTTGCGTATGATTTGCATATGTTCTTTCTTGCATTCACAAGCAATGTGTTGTGCAAGGAAGACAATCTCTTTAGCACGCTCGGGCTATCTCATACGTCTCATAACTCTTCATTACCGGACAAGGAACAGTGTCGCGGCCATAAACAAGGTCCGTCCCTTTGTTCCCCATTTCACATCCGTTTTATGAGCATTTTTTATTTTTGTTTGTTTCTTCTTCTCCAGCAGTCTTGCGCATAATGGATATTGGTCTGGCATGGATGGACGCTCGGGCTTTCGTAAAGCTATGAGCGCTGCGAGTTTCAAAAGAGAGAGAAACTGCCGAAACGCACGGTGAAGGAAGCGCACGAGTTACCGGAGAGAGAAAGGGTTGAAGAAAGCGGAAGGAAAGGAGTTTGAAGGGTTAGAGAGAGAGGGGGGACGCAATGATCGATCCTTGGGCTTAACTCGGCCTGCTATAGCCGCCCACCTCTTGAATATCTGCGCAAAATCCGCATATCCTTCTTCTTTACTCCTTTTTTTTTCGTCAGTCTTTTCTCTTCAGACCCACAAAACCGAAGAAAATTTTTTTGGAACAGAAGTCGAGCAATGCACACACATAAACATACGCAGGCAAGATATAAAGTTTCGCTGAAGCCAGCAAGCAAGCAGTCACAAACAGATATGAGTTTGCCGTAGGCTGTGCTGCCTTTATCGGCGCATGCCAAGGTTAAGTGCAAATAGAGCGAGAGAGAGAGAGAAGCGGAAAATTTCTAGAGCTGAGGACGAGCTTGCGCTTGCGAGCCTTTCCTAAAACGCCTCGAGCCCCAGTGCCTGCGCATGCAGGCGAGTTGAAGGCAGCAGAAACATAGCTCATGCTTAAAGAGAGACCTGTGAGCGTTTTGTCATGTCCGGCGTTAATGGAAAACAATATTTATGCGTTAAATAAGGTCTTAGTGTCCCTACTCCCGGGGCTTAAAGTAAATAAGCAGCTTGCGAAAGAAAATTGCCTCCAGTTCTCATTGAACTCTTCGCAGCATATGGAAAGCCGCCCACGCTCATGGCCGGCGTATTTTACAAGGCGCGCAGCTTACTATCTGCCCGCGAGCGTTAACGAACACTTTCGAGATAATGACAATAACGCCGAAGTAAACTAAATAGAACAGAAGGCGTGAGGACATTTATGCCTTAGCGAGAACAAAAGCAACAAAGAAGGTGACCGAGGTGGTTAAGTGGGAGGAAAGTGCGGAAGGAACACGTGCTTGATATTAATGTTTCAGCAGCGAGTTCATTACAAATTGAAATGAGGTCATTATTTCTGACTGTGCCTAGAGCAAGTATCTTATGTCTGAACAGGAATGGCTTACACTGTTTTGAGACTCTCTATGGGTTAATTTTACTGATTTTGGAAAGAGCAAGAATTTGTATGCGCGAAAGCTAAGATCTATCGTACTGAACTGCGAACCATCATGACAGCAATTGCTTTATTCTCAGATTTGTAGCGTATATGGATTTTACATATTTATTTGGCAGTGTGTTTAGGCAGCGATCATCTCCACATTTTGACTGTCACTCGATGTCCTCGTTTCAACCTTTGTCACCTCTTCTCTCCTGACCTGTTATCCTATAGGATGCGAATTTACATCATTCGTTTTAAGAACAGATTGGGATTTGTATGGCGAGTAAAGAAGTTGTGGTAGGGAAGGTGAGAGATATGAGCTTTTTTCTGTATTGCGGTTATTGGCTTTATATTTGTATTAATAGGTGGCTAATGATCAGGATATGTAATTTTTATCATTTGCTTTCTGCTCCAGCACATACTTTGCTTTTAAACTGCTTCTTTAAACTTTCATTTTAGGTACTATATTCACAGACGCCTCAGTACGTAAGACTAGCCTGCACCGCCAACATCGCCAACGCCACTTCGCTAATCAATATCGTGACAAATGCGTATTGCATACGTGATACGCGTAACAAGAGTGGTGTCAGAAAGCATGCCCGTCTTATTCTCTCTAAAAGCAAGCAGCTTTCAATATTTCTTTTATATTCCGTATTTTTTTATACAAATGTATATAGCTCGTAATGCACTGAACACGATTTTTAAGTGAGAAATACACTGGAGAAGTACTTGCTGTTGGGCGTTGGTTCTTCATAAAGTTCAATGGCGCAAGGGAACGAACACAGGACGACACACAAGGCGCTCTCTCTGTATCTGTGTCTTCCTGTGTTCATTCCCTTGCGCCATTCAACTTTATGAGAAATACACGACCTGAAACTAACCATCTTCCAGGTCTCGAACAGGACATCTCAGCAAAGTTTTTTTTTTCACAGCTCACATCTGAGAAGCCGCGACAAATGCCTTTCCAATACTCAGAAGCATGTGTCTTTGAAAGTGTTGGCATTCGCAGAAATTTTGCCCTGACCACTTACTTTATGATTACTCTGGAATTTCAAACAAATTTCCCTTCTACCCGGTGCAGTTAGGTCAAAGGCAGGCGACCACTGAGATGACTTAAAATTTTCACTCCAGGCGCTGAGGAGGAGTTTCTGCATTGCATATGAGAAGTGCTGATTTCTCGGCTGCCTCTAGTAAACACAGGCCGGGCTTCTGGCGCCTATTCGTCAGAGCTTGTTTCGAAACCGCTCACGTACGACTAACTTGTTTGCACGGGTGCAGACATTGCATGGCCTGTGCAACGAAGGCGCTTCGGGCGACCGAAACCTCTATCTTTAATGGCCTTTTCGCACGTGCTTCGGGGAACAAAATCATTCACTCCGCCAGAAGGCCTAATGAAGCTGCGGAGAAACGTGACGTGCGCAGTTTGGCGCAGAGCCGACTCGGTGTAAAAGCCTGCCGCGAAGCGAAGCTTGCGCGTGCGCTTCGACTGCGAACTTTATTGGGCTTCTTTCGCCCGAAGAAGGGTTCGTGTTGTGGCGGAGCGGGCAGAAAGGGAGGAGGATGGGCAATTATGATGTTGAGCCTTTGCTGTACAGCGGTAGTGTAGTCAGTAATTACCACCTTTGTCTGGCGCCACGTTTCGGCGTATACTGCATGCGTAGATTCTTTTAGGAACATATTAAGGCAAAATGAACTGACACATAGTCACGCATTGAGCTCATTCTTTCTCAAGACTAACTTTGTTTAAATTGGTGAAATGGGCTAGGGTAGAAATGATCAAGTACAAGAGTCCACCAACTGCCATTTTCAACAACTTACAGGCCATAGGAACACCTTCTGGTCCGTGAACAGGCTAGCTGCTCTTCCCTCTTCCTCCCACCTATACTACATTAGAAGTGGAGTGCAACAGACCAGAAAAACCTTCTTCTGGCCAGCCTCGCATCTTTTCGAAATAGAGATGTTTATCCTTCCCTTTCTCAGTAACGGCTACAAACAGTGAGAGTATCATTTGTAACGACGAAGAAGTACCCGCGCGGCGAGACTCCTCTGCATGAAAAACAAAAATCCCATGGAACATACGTTCATGTGCATCAAAACAATGTGATGTTTCCATGATGCTGTTGCGCTGCAGGATTCCTCGCCTTAATCTATATTTATGCCGTCATGGGTTCACGCAGTCGAACTTATGAGCGTCATGCGGGGACATTGAAACGATACATCATTTCATCCTCTACTGCCGGCGGTTTGCACGACAGAGAATTCAGTTTTCCCAAAATCCTCTCGCTCAATTAGGGCTGCCGTTTACTCTTCCCGTCCTCCTCTCCTTCAGTGAAACCGTCAAAGGACATGCCCCTTGGCAGGTGTGTCAGCTTCTTCACAAGAACATCATTGAAACCGGGAGATTTTTGTGTTAACTTCTCAATGCCTTTGCTTTCCTCTCAAAATTATCTTTTTTTCTGATTAATTCTTTAAATTTTAGTTATTCAACCCACACCGCTTTGTCTCCTCGATTTTCATTCCGATTTCCTCAAGACCTCTCAAAATTAGTAATTTTCTTTTTCTCTCAGATTCCTCTCAATTTATGAGTTGCTTGAGATAAACCTGGATGAGTTTTTTCCTGTTTGGATCTGCACCACACCCTGGCCAATCCCCCAGCGTGGGTATGTGCCATCGTATTTGAGGCAACAAAAAGAACAACGACGACTGCTCTCGGCGAGCGCGTGTTTCGGGTTGGTGCTGGTGGAACCGTTGACTCTCTGTGAACGCCGTTCTGCGCTTTGTGCCGTGCTGCTCTCCGTGCTTTGTGCCCGAAAAACCCCTTGCGAGTGGTGGAGGTGGACTCTGACCCTGTCCTGGAGATGAGAAATGGCACGTTACAACCCATATTCCGAGAGACACTGAACCGCCGCCGCCAGCGCCTATTATCTGCGCAGGCATACCATGGCAGCGGGACCCAGCTGCCTTCAGCGGCACCACCGACAATGATGTCGAGGACTACGTGGAGTTCTACGAGAAAGTAAACACGCACAACCGCTGGGGCTACAAAATGAAGCTCAATAACGTAATCTGCTGCCTCGCTAACGTCGCCAACCTGTGGTTCTGCAACTACTAATTGGACATTATCACCTGGTCGGCTTTCGAGACGAATTTCACCGAGGTATTTGGCCGTCCTGGTCTGCGCAAGCTACGCGCTAACAGCGCTTGCGTAATCGGGCACAGCAGCCGGGTGAGACGTTCACTGGCTACGTGGAAGACGTGGTGGACCTGTGCAATCGCGTCAACTCTCAAATGTCTGAAGTCGCTAAGATCGGGCACATTATGAAAGGTATCGATGAGGACGCCTTTCAAATGCTTCTTGCCAGGCAGCCGGACACCGTTGCCCCCGTCATTAGCTTGTGCCAGAGCTACGAGGATCTCCGCAAGCAACGCGTCTGCGCTCGCCTCTCCATCCTACATGCCGACGTACTATCCGCTGATGCTGTGGTCGCAGGAGAGCCCCAGTTCATGCAGGAGGTAGATATGTTTTTTTCTTCCTTTTTCTCAGTAACCACTACAGGCAGTGAGAATACCATGAGCTTTCCTGAACTACAATTTTGTGGAGGATGACAACTTTCCATCTCGTTTTCTCATTACTGCAAAATCCCGTGGTGCTGATAACCGCTGCTAAAAGACTGGTACGCAAACGCAGAGCATAGGGAGTCTTGAAATGGGCGCTACATTCTTTCCACTGTCGCTGTCGGTTAAACTGAAGCGAGCCAGGCTTGTCTGAATTCAAAATAACTAAAGTATTACTCGAACTGTTTTGTTTTATTGTTTGCAGTATATGCATTAGTCTAGACCTGCAGACATTAATTGTGGGCTATCCCGTACGTGACAGCGGTGACCTGGCGGAGCACACGGTATGGGCCAACGTACCGGGACAGAAGTTTTCCGCCAAGCCCGACGTGGCGTGATGGCGACCAAAGCAAGACGGGGGCTGCTGGGGAGAAAGTTACCATGCGATGGCGGCGGCTGTAGTAGTCCTGCTGTGAGGCCTGCGATGCTTGTAGTCGGTATCTAGCCAGCTGGGGGGCGTGGTCAGCCCGGGCAATAGCGTCCTATGCGTATTCAGAAGGCTGTGAAGTAGATGTCGGAAACAGCGTGTCCAAAGGTAATTGAGGCTCGCGGCCGTACAAAAGATAAAACGGTGAGTAACCGACAGTGTCATGACGGCAAGAATTATAGGCGAAAGTCACGTATGGGCGGGCAAAATCCCAGTTTCGATGGTCCGGGGAAACGTACATTGCAAGAATATCCATGATAGTGCGGTTGAGGCGCTCTGTGAGGCTGCTGGTTTGGGGATGATAGGCGGTGGTCAGGTTATGTTTAGTCGAGCAGTAACGGAGAATGTCGTCGGCAACTTTAGAGAGAAAGCAACGGCCACGGTCGGTGAGAAGTTGGCGGGGTGCACCATGACGGAGGATGAGGTCGTACAGGAGAAAGTCGGCAGCGTCAGTAGGAGTACTGGTGCACGGGGAGGGCCCGCGTGATTGCGCAGCGAGTGACATAATCTGTGGCAACGGCAATCCATTTGTTTCCGGAGGTGGACTCAGGAAACGGACCCAAAATATCCAAGCCCACACGATAGAAAGGTTCAGGGAGCATATCAACAGGTTGGAGCATACCCGCTGAGAGAGTAGCAGGACGTTTACGGAGCTGGAACTGGTCGCAGGCACGAACATAGCGGCGTACGAACTGGCAGAGGCGGGGCCAAAAGAAGAGATGACGCACGCGGGCGTAAGTGCGCGAGACACCCTGATGTCCAGCAGTGGGGAGGTCATGGAGCTCGTGGAGGACATCGGCGCGCAGGTGCTTCGGCACAACGAGCAGGAAGGAGGTCGGGGCCGACGGGGTTGAGGCTTCTGAGGTAGAGTGTATCATGATGCAGCACAAACCGGCGCAGAGCAGGGTCGGATGGGGAGGAGTGGAGGCGGTCAATAATCGAGCGGAGCTCGATATCCCGTCGCTGCTCATAGCCAATGTGAGCAACAGCAGAGAGCGACAACAGGTTTGCGGTGCAGTCACTGCCAGAATGGTCAGAAGAGTCAACAGGATATCGGGAGAGGCAATCATCATCGGTGTGTAGCCGACCGGACTTACATACCATAGTGTAGTCGTAGTATTGTAGGCGCAAAGCCCAGCGACCTAGCCGGCCAGTAGGATCTTTCAGTGAGGAGAGACGGCAGAGCGCATGGCGGTCGGTGACAACCGTAAAAGGGCGGCCGAACAAATGCGGGCGAAATTTTCTAACGGCCCACACAAGGTCAAGCACTCGCGTTCCGTGATGGAGTAGTTGCGCTCTGATGTAGATAGGAGGCGGCTGGCGTAGGCAATGACACGGTCAGACCCAGATTGCCTCTGAGAAAGGACAGCGCCTATGCCATGACGCTGGCGTCAGTGCGGACTTCAGTGGGAGCGGCCACATCGAAGTGTGCCCACACGGGCGAGGTGGTGAGCTTCGAGATTAGACCGGCAAAGGAGTTTTCTTCTAGGTGTCCTCAGGTGAAAGTCCTGTCCTTTTTTAGCAGATCACTGAGAGGGCGGGCGATGTCAACAAAGCCGGGCACGAATGAGCGGAAGTAGGAGCACAGCCCCAAGAAGCTCTGTACGCCGTTGCAGGAACGCGGCACCGGGAAGTCTTTCACGGCTCGGATCTTAGATGGATCAGGGCGAACACCTGTGGCATCGACCACATGGCTCAAGATTGTGATTTGACAACGCGCGAAAAGGCATTTAGAGGAATTGAGGTGTAGGCCGACATTACAGAAAAGTGAAAGCATCTTGACAAAGTCGTCGAGGTGATAGGAAAAGTTGGGGGAGAAGACAATGACGTCGTCGAGATAGCAGAGGCACGTGGACCATTCGAATCCGTGAAAAGGGGGATTCATCATACGCTCGAAGGTGGCCGCCGCGTTGCATAAGCCAAATGGCATAACTCTGAACTGATGCAGCCCATCAGGTGTCACAAACGCGGTCTTCTCACGGTCCTGGTCATCCACTGCTATCTGTCAATAACCGGAGCGAAGGTCTATGGAGGAGAAGTTGGCACCGTAGAGGCAATAAAGGGCGTCGTCGATGCGCGGGAGGGGGTAGACGTCTTTTTTGGTTATCTTGTTCAGGTGGCGATAATCAACGCAAAAACGCCATGAGCCAACATTTGTCTTCACAAGGACGACTGGCGAGGCCCAGGTGCTGAAGGAGAGTTGTATAACGCTCTTACAAGCATCTTCGTAACCTCGGCGTTAAGGACCTAGCGCTCAGTGTGGGAGACTCGGCATGGCCGACAACTGATAGGAGAGGCATCCCCGGTGTCGATGCGGTTCTTCACAGAGAGAGCTTGGCCCAGCGGGATGTTATTCATATCGAAAATGTCCGAAAAAGATTTGAGAAGGGCCCGAAGCTGTGCAGTTTGGATGGGTCGCAGGTCGGAGGGCATCATAGTCGCGAAGGCGTCTGTAGAAAGAGAGGTAGGCTGGGGATGGCCTGCAGGATCTTGAGAATGGGCGGTGTCGAATGTAGCGACTTGCCGCAATGCGAGGGGGAAGATCGTAGCAATGCCAATGCCAGGTGGAAGAACTTGAGGAGAAAAGCCGAAGAAAAGCAGATGGTATAGGGCAGAGCAACGTTGCGGTTAAGCAGGAGATCGGTACTAGGCGCAACGAGGTAGTCGCCATCGGGAACGGGGGGAGAGGGTGTCAGTGCAACGAAGGAGGCGGCTTGAGACGGCAGGCGAGCATAGTCTGCATTGAAAAGGCGGAGAGAGCAGTCAATCAGAGCTGAATGGTCGGAGAGGAAATCTATGCTGCGAATGAGGATATATGAGAGAGATACTGCGGCATTTCCTTTCCCCAAAAACCTATTAATAGAATGAGGTCGTGGGCGCAGGCGGACAAAGCCGTGAACTGAAATGGTGTACTGTGGCCGGCAACAGTGATGCGAGCAGAACATAGCCCTGTCCACAGCAGGGGTGACTCCATCCGCCACGCGCACGAGGGGCGTTGCAGGCGTGAGCACTTTGCGGAGGCGACGGCGAAGGGCAGAACTCACCACTGATACGTGCGCACCATTGTCAATGAGGGCGTGCACAGGAAAACCGTCGACTCTGACGTCCAGTAAGCTCGGTCGGGTGGTCAGTAGAGGCTTTCTGGTCGGGGGCATTGATGCAGCGTCGCCTCCGGGAGCTGCATCAGCTAGTTTTCTAGAGTGGGGCGGACGTAGCGGGCAGTGACCGAAATACGGGCGGCTGCGGTGAGCGTGAGCGACGGCCTTGGGGCGACTTAGAGCGGGAATTGCGGAAGGAGTGTGCAGACAGGTCGGGCTGGGAACAAGGCTAGAAGCGGCGCTGAGGGTCAGGACGGTAGCTGAAGCCACCGCAGGCAGGCGACGACCAAGGCCTGCGGCAATGTCGAGATATGTGTCCAACGCGGCAGCAGAGAAAGCAGATGGGTCGGTCGTCAGCGGTGCGCCATTCCACCGGATTGCGGTAACGGGACCTGGAGTTGTAGGTGGGGCGGAAAGCAGGGGAAGGAGGCTGGCGGATGGCTGGGCTGGGTGGCCAATGAAACACACCTTGGGAGAAAGATCCAGGTTTGCCAGTTCTTGCTTGACGACAGCCTGAATAAGCGACACGACGGGCAGGGTCGTATCAGGGACTTTTTTTTGGGGGGGGGGATATGACAGGAGCGAGGGCCTCCATTTCACGTCGGACGATCCAAGTGACTGAACCGGTGCCGACAAGGGCGTCCGAGGGCGCGCGGGATGGAGATCGCTGGTCCTCACAGGAAGATGTCGGGGCTGTGTTAGGAAGGCAAGGAAATAACTGCGGAATGTTGTGGTCTTTCACTTGCTCAAATCTACGGTACTCTTTAATGATGGAGTCAACTGGGGCAAAGTCTTTTCAAACAAGCATGTTGAAAGCATCCTTGGCAATGCCTTTGAGCACGTGGCCCACCTTGTCGGTCTCACTCGTGGCAGCGTCGACCTTGTGGCAAAAAGCCAAGATGTCCTGTATGTAGGCCACGTAGCTTTCTGTCGAAGATTGGGCTAGAGACGCAAGCTGTTTCTTGGCGGCGAGCTGCCGGTCATCAGGCCTACCGAAAAGCGTCCTCAACTTCTCCTTAAAGGTGTCCCAGCTTGTTAGGTCAACGTCGTGGGTCTTGTATCACATTCGGGCCATGCCATTGAGGTAACATATGACATTGGCGAGCATTAACGTACGGTCCCACCTGTTATATGTGCTGAGGCGTTCGTAGAGGCTAAGCCAGTTTTCTACATCCGTGCCATCAGTGCCGGAAAAGGTGCCGGGGTCACGAGGAGGAGCCATGGTCACGAAAGGAGCGGTAGTGGAGGTAGTGGGGCTCCTTGACTCACCGAGTGGAGCCATAGCGGTAGACCCGGCCTGACGACCACTACGAAGCTGCGTGGTGTGCTCAGCGTAAAATCCGCACCTGCACCAAAAGATGTTACGTGTTCCAAGGCGGGAACGACGAAAGAACGCCCCGGGCACAGCGCACAGGCCAAGAGCACAGGGGCTGCACAGAGCACCCAAGCCCAGAGCACGCGCGCCTACGAGACACTTCGTTCACCTCGCCTTCACCAAGAATATCCGTTGAAATATGACAGCCACCGATAAAAGCTCAGTCTCATTATGAAGAAAGCCGAGAGAAGGTTCGTAAATTTCATACGAGCTCAGTGGTTCATTAGTTTTATATTTTATTTTTCTCTCCCATGTTTTCCAGGGCAATGCAATTCGACCGGGTAACTTTTTAAGCGTTTAACCACTATAATGCCCCTGCCAGCTGAAGCATTGACGGTGTTTGTTCCATACTTCTAGATACTCGCCGCTTTGCTTCTGGACCTGTTTATTTGTTTGAATAAAATGTGGCGGTTTTTTATAACACGCAGGGCTCACTTTCAGCGAGGCGTAATAAGACGGCGACATTTATGATCGCGTCGTCGGTGCCGAAACTGATATTAGGTGCGTTCACCCGAGCCCTTGTTTCGTTGCAGCTCATGATGCTCACTATGTAGAGACGTATTCTGGAACGCGATAATGAAAAAAACGAATATTTTGGATTATATCAGCTACAGATCGTTTTATTGCATCTTTGAGAACAGTATAAATATGAAAACAATTTCGTTCATCGAGATAGAGAAAGTACGAACAAGGTATAAAAACAGATAAAAAAATACACGTTGGGCACCATAACACTGCTTCTGCAGTGCGCGCACCATCACTGGTAGACAACCTTTTACAGAGAAATATGTCTAAGAAAGCCGAGAAGTTATTCACTTTTTTTTCTCCTTCCGTTAGGTCACTGAACTATCGCACTTTTACTCAAGCGCTGAGCTGAACAACCGGCGGAACATGAATATTTTTGGTAGCGGTCTCTATACAAAAAAAAATGCTGAAATGAGAATAAATAGGCTTTGTTGTGAAGGCTATCCTTTGTGATCAAATGGTTTAGGCACGGCAAATCACCCGACAAGCGACGCAGGTTCAATAAGAAGGACGCATTTATTGCAAATGCGAACAAAATCTAAAACAAACGCTCGTGCCTGCGCGAGTGTAACAAAACAAGTGCCTGAGCAGGGCAGCGGCTACCAGTTCCGGAAGGCATAAAGAAACCGGCCCCGAAGGCACGGGCAAACACTCACATACGAAGGATTCCAGCCAGCGCTCCCGCCGTGAATAGTCCTCTCCCAGCGAGTGGCTCCGTACCTTCCGTTACGTTGCGTTGTGTTACGCTGCGTTCCGTTGCGTTTCGTTGCGTTCCGTTGCGCTCCGTTCCGATTTTAAAGAGAGGGTTACACCCCCCCACCCCCCCCTCGGTCGCTTCTGCGCATGTCCGCCATATCTTCCTTCCATGCGCCGCTCGATAAGCGCGAGCTGGCTGGGCGGCGTACGCTTGCTACCTGCGAGGCTATTACTCACGTTTTGAAGACCAATTTCCTAATACGTCTTTCAATGAAACCCTTCCACGCTTGTGTGAAATTCATTCTTAATCAAAAACTACAGGTGTGCTCCTGGGTTTACTTTCGCAAAGGGTTTCATGGTTTATTGTGGTAATGTCATTTCAGTACGTGTAACACTAACAAAAGGTTGATTGGTCCTACCAGTCTCCCCAAGCAGCTTAATTACGTTAAGAATTTTCAGTTTTTCTTAAGTTCAATCTCCAATCGCAAATCAGAATCATGCAAAAAACAGCTGATTTTTCAATAAGTAAACCTTGGACTCAGACCTGCATTTTCGAAGCCAGTTATGGCGTGGGGTACAGAAAAAGAAGCATGTGGGACATTCTTGTAGAAATATTTTGAATATTGGGAAACTTTAAGGCACCGGTAAAGAAGTATTGAAAGTAATGGTCCTTTCTTCCGTTATGTAGAAAAATCTTTCTTTTATAGTGTTTCCATCGGCCACAGTTAGAAGTTGAGACTGCCATAGAAAACTAATGGAAAACGCTTCTGACGATACCAAGAGCGTTTATTACAAGTTCAATCATGCCGGCAGGAGATATGCGGATACATTAATTATTGTTATAGAGAAATCTTACAATATATTAAAAAACAATGTGCTCATAACCTGTTTATTGTTAAAAAATGCCATTTTTCAGAGTTGCTGGGTACGGTAACAGGTTTATCCTTAATTTCTTCCGAATAACTATGCATTGGCGTTGCTAACCATGTAGAGAAATACTTTATACTTCCTCTCTGGCGAATGAACAAACAATGAGCAGCAATCGTTGCAAAGGCATTCGAACATGGGCCTCAGCTGTGGTATGTGTATTAGTTTAATAAAAAACTCGATACGTTTAATAAAAATATTAGTAAATCATATAGCCATTTGAAAAAAAAAACAATTTGAAGTGCTGACTGATTGGGGGATGGAAACATCCTGATTAAAGGCTTTATGGATACGCTCAAAATGTGCTGAGTTATGAGGAATTGAAACAAACAGAGCAAAAGCAGCATATTAAATGTTATCCTCGATCAGCTCATTGATGACATTGCTGCATAATATAATAGTTGCTTCATTTAATATTGCATGGATAGAAAGCGTTATTGCGTGGCTGGAAGAATTCTTGTAAATATTGTTTGCATAAACGGATTTGAAAATGCATGGTATAATATGATATGTGTGATTTAATGTCTAAAAGCTGCCCTCTGGCTATGAGGGATGGGACAATGGAGAACTCCGAATAAATTTCGAGAGCGTTGGGCTATTTAAGGTGCACTGAGATCACATTCATAAGTCCAAATGTGTCCACGTCCACTAGGCGCTACCTTCTAAATTCGCTGTAATACATTTGTACTGTACCATAGCCAATTACTCTCTTTGATTTCAAGAAGATGACGAAGAGACATATGAGTACTGCAGTGCTGCAGAAGCTGCCATTACTTCAGAGGCAGCAGCAACAAATATTAGGCGTGTTCAGTCAATGCTTCCCGATTACAGGGAACACCGCGATTGCATTCCTTGTTACACTACCTTAGTACAGAAGAATTGTAGAAACAAGGCAGAAAAATGGTATTCTTGAAAACACGAGGAGGGCCTCAGTTCGACAGCCAATGTTCCCACAAGAGGACTTGCCTTCGTGCAGACGGAGATTACCAAGAATGTCAAGAATGTCAAGAATATCGTCTTTCTGGCTCTCCTTCAGTCCTTGTTCATTTTGTTTTGTGCTGTCCACCTTGATTGATCAGTTAACGCGTTTGTTTAGCAGTTTAGTATGATATTCTCTACCCTTTACATTCGAAGGAGTCGTTTGCTGAGAGACGTAGAGAGGCTTTCATTCCAGCAGCCAATTACGTTATCCTCACTCTCACCAAAATATCTTGAGTCCATGCTACATCGCAGTAATGGAATAAGGCACACTTCATCAGATTTGTTCACAGTGGCTATGGAAGATGCGTAGTACTGAAGCAGGACGGCGACACAAGTAAAGAACTGTAGCGTCTCCCTGGTGCTGTTTCTTAATCGTATCCCGGTGCTCTTTATTCTTGTGTTTGATTGGAGCTCAGCCAGTCCTACAGAAATCTTTGTTTAGCAAATAAAATGAAGAGTAAGTCCTGAGGAGTAGGAAGGAATTAATTGGCGCCACTAATTGGAGAGGTTAAGCATAGTCAGGCGAATAAAAATGACGAGCATGAAAAAATACCTGACGGAAGATAACTGCTTTTGACAAAACAACAAATAGACTATGATTGCTGTCATATGCAGGGACAGAAAGGAATTAGAGGGAAAGTTCTCCTAATATGCCTGCAAGGACAGTGTGGGCTGGCGAAGTATTTAATTACTGCAGAGTTTTTACCGGAGATCAATGGCCAATAAGCTAATTAAGAAGCTCACTCTGCTGACAACGGGATTAGAAAGGCGCCCCCGCTTATTAGACACCAAAGGAGGTTCATCAACAGAGTTGGTGTGCTATCCAAAAAACAAGTTTTGTAAAGAGTATTATGAGAGGCAGACTTCGAATTCTCATCGACACTTTTTCAAGTGCAGCTCATAAGCAGCGCTCAATTTTCTGAAAAGATTTATTGGTCAAAGCCCTCTGAGCGGTGGATTAAAGCCGTTCTCTTTATTTCTTGCATTTTCTTGGAACACGACGCCTAGTACTTACACCGTTTAGAAATAGCTATGTCTAGCCTGAATGTGGCCTTTGGTGCATAGCAATGTTCGGTGACATTGACTGAAGTTTCTGCCATAAAGTTCGAACAGTATTAACGAGAGATTAAATGCAACCAGTAAATCAGCCGCTAAGAAACGGTGAAGAAAAACAGCTCTTCAGAAGGTCATTACTCTAGAATTTTATGTGGCTGCTATATGCAAGGATAAGGGTGTTCGCGGAGAAATTAGTAGTTATTTGATTAATACGTGGTTAAAACGACATTCTGCATCATGCTCTGTACTGAACACTCCAAGAGAACGGTCTTTCACGGTGCACAAAAGGTATAAAGCCTTCCTAAAGGTTATGCATGTAATCGACTTCATTGCCTTCTGGACAACATACAAAACTAGGCAGAATAATTGCTGTGGGAACAATATAACTCATAAAAATTTCAGATGCGCATAGTTTTGCACCTTTTTTGGTCTTTCATATTTAAGTAAAAGTAAAAACAATTAATTTCGAATAATTGGATGTGAAGATGTAATGTTTTTCATTAGCATAAAGAAAAATTCATAGTCGTGCGAAAAATATAATATTTTTTGCTTAATTTTTTTCTGACACTAGGTTTTGATGCCGTGTGGAAAAAAGATGCCGGCCACGGTATGAAAAAAATTTCTTCGTCACAAACAATCTGAGATAATGTTTCGCCTAGTAACACAATAAGCAGTGATTTTTTTACTCAACTTGAAGATGATCGAGCGCAAAGTCTAGATTAGTTGGCGTGGAACGACCGCACTATTGCGTGTTTGCCATGCTTAGGCGCAATTTGGCCATGTTGAATACCATGCGAAGTTATTATTCAGCGGTTATTTGGCACTGCATGTTTTGCTTTTGCCTTTTCCCGCTTGTCTAGTCACTCCGCTGTTTGCATCATATGAGGTCTACATATCCTGCTACAGATTACAAAGAATGATGACATGCGTCCGCGCACACATGCCATGGTCTCCGCTATTCTAATTTATTATCTTACTCACAGCTAAAGCCGCGTATTCTGCCAGCTCGCTTTTACGCAAGCAGGTAACCTGATCACTAAGACGTCAGTGTTTATAGTCACCATCCCGAAACAAGAAGGCTTTCCGAAAAGAGAGAACTACGTCCTGCTATAAAACAGTGACCGACCGAAGTGAACCACATTTGTATTAAGAAAAACACATTGGTGTTCTATGAAAAAATTGAATAAAAATTCGTCCAAGATTTCCCGTAGGCCGGACACGATGAATTCTAGACACGAGACGATGAACGTGTAGCCTTATTGACTTTAGATTAGTGTGCAAAAACATGCCGAAGCAATTTTTAAGGCCTAGGTTTCATCAGAAGAAGAAGAAGTCATAGATTCGAATATAGATTATTTATCGAACCGAACAGAATTTGTACTGTTTCAGCGCGTGAAATCGGCGACAATGTCCATCACATTAGGCATCCTGCAAGGATTCGAGTTGGGGCCACTGTTATTTTTAATTTTCATTAACGACATAACCAACAATATTGATTCTAACATAAAACTTTTTGCCGATCGCTGCATTATCACAAAAACAATTAACAGCTACGAAGATCATATTTCACTCAGAAATTCAATGAACAAGTTAACCGAATGCTGCAAAACTTGGAAAATGACGTTAAACACGACTAAATCAGTTTGCAGGACGGTAACAAATTAAGCGACCTTATGACTTTCCGTACTTTGTTAATGGCAGAATATTGGCGAAAGTTCGTCAACATAAATACTTAGGCATCACACTAACTTCTGGCCTAAGATGGGACGCGCACACTGCTAACGTAACCTCGAAGGCATTACGCAAACTGTTTATTATAGCGAAAGCTACAAGCATTTCGCCGTGAGCCTGGGAGGCCGATAGTGTGCATGCGCGAAACCAGAAAGAAGCAGCAGGTGCGTGGCGCATGTCGTCAGAGCTCGGCTGTCGTAGCGGCCACGCGTGGGGTCGTGTGGATAAACTGCGTATGTGCGGCTGTGTGTATAAAAGTTGAGGTGATACGACTCCGTGTATCAGAATCGCTTCGTATGGGTGACGAAAAGGAGACTCCAGCCGCCGCTATGCGGCGGTATCGTCCGGAGAAGATCAATTCTTCGCACCCAGAAGTCGTCGCCTGGCACTTGACCGCTCTGCAGAGAAAGAATGAACATCAGAAGGCCAAACGAGCGGCGGAGACACCTGAGCAAAGAGAAGAACGTCTTGTCAAGCGGAGAATCCAAGAGGCGGAGCGGGACAAGAGGCGCATAGCAGCTCGCATTGTTCCTTCACCAGAAAATCAAGATGAAGCAATGACAACATCATCATCATCAACAACTGAAGAGGAGGATGTAAAGGTTCGTCGTATAACTGACCATGGTGGCCATGCTCCAATTTTCCTCTCTTGAGAAAGAAAATAAAACGCTGGGCGCTTGGAGACAAGATGGAGAAGTCTGAGATAGCCTGGGCAAATTTTTTCGGCGCGTTTTTGACACCACTTTGTTTATATGAAACATCTCTAAACAGAACAATTTATAACAAAATATTTTGTATAAAAGATGAATGGCTATTTTCCTTAGAGGATCCAAATGAAGAGCATCTATTTGGTATCTCGCTTTTACGAAAGAAAATTTTCTTATAAACGGATAATACGAGCCTAAAGCAATCGTTTGTAACGGCAGTTCATCACTTGTGTACCCTCGAGACGCGGCGCACTGAAATTACCGCACATAACTCGTTTTTTTTTTCAAGCAAAATGTCGGAGTAGCTTTTCTCGCCTTAAGCGAGACCTGCATGGTGCGTTTCTCTAGGTGACAGTTCGGCGTTGCCCAATGCGCAGCGGAAGTCTGAGTCCCCCCCGCACTGATCTTCATCGAAACGCGTCTACGCGTCCTGGTAAACGATGTCGCAGAGAATGGTACGCGCGGCCTGTCGCACTGTGCTTCACCTCTAAATTGGCAATGCCACTGGCGTTCCCTTAATGGTCTCAGTGCTCTCACCCCGATTTTCACTGCACGCAGCGAGCGCTGTATGCTTCTCATCTGCAGTGTGCAGCATAGTTTCCGTTTCGCGGCCTGGTTGCACTGGAAGAAGAAAAAAAAAGGTAGGGAGGAGGAGGGTCACTTGCCGCCTCAATGCCAGTTATAAAAAATGGAAGAGGGAAAACGGACTCTCACGGGACAACCTCTGGCCCGAATGGTTGGCCAGGGCCGGAAGTCGGTCGCCACGTGAAGCCTAGTTTCGTGCTTGGATAGAGAAAAAGTAAACGGCGCGGCTTCAAGGTAGCTCGGCCTGCGGAGGTGGGTTGCATTATGCAACGCTTCCACTTGACATTTTTTCCCTGGACGTTAGTCGCGTGGTATGACCATTTGACAGCGCGTTTGGCGTACTCGACGGTAGGGATGTTCCGCTCGTTTCACATGGCCAATATTAGTGACAGCAGCTTAATGCAGTCTCCGAGGACCAGAATGCTGCCATAAAGCAGTTGCATCTGGTGCGAAGGAATGTGAGATAGTAAAGTGCTTTAACTTAGCTTTGAGCACGTTTTCCCTAACACTCCGCAACAAAGGAACAATTACCACCACCGTCGCCCACAGTGTGAAAGTATCTAGAAAGAAGCCAAGATTCATTTTTTTTCGAAGCATTTGAGAGACCTTTCAAACTCACTTTCCGTTAACCTTGTTTCTGGCATACCCGTTCTTCACAGGACATTTCTGTCATGCAGTAAGGTGTTGCAACCAGCGTGCTCTTGTGTGATGCGGGGCAGCCAGCCAATACAGGTGCACGCGTCGTTATCGCCGCCGCGGGCATTTTTCACGTGAGGCCGTCTCTGCTTTGCGCCTAAAAAACACACCCCTCCCCTCCTGTGCAACATTCCTCCAAGCCCTGTTATCTTGAAGCTAAAGCGAATGAGGGCCATGAATAAATGTGCCGCATCCAAGGCTCTTGGGCTCGTGTTTAAAAGCTACCTTGGTTGTCCTCAGTATACTGAGTGACGCGTAATCGTGTTCAGGAGCGACAGTTTCGATGAGTGTGAACTAAATACGTAACGAAGCAACGACTTTAACGGAAGGATTGCGGGGCCACTTTTACTTTGAGTAACGAGGCCTAAGTTGCTACTTTACTGTGGCTAATGCTTTACCTTTCCTGACTAGTCAATGCACTTATGTAGGAGTCCATACAGTAGCTTTTGAGCTGCCGCCTTTGTTTCATAATTGCGCATTTACCATCCTTTATGGCAATGCTGCTTTGAAGCACTAATGAAAATTTCGGTTTTTGTTCCAGAGTACATCACTTCTATTTTTGTTTAAACCTACTACACTGAAAAAAACTTTTCTTTTTTATGTGGTTTATCAACCCAGCTCGACTAAGGCTATGGCGGACGCTGTAGTTGAGAGCTCCGGATAGTTCAGACAACCTGGGGTTTTTTGAGGTGCACTGGCATAGCGCACCGCAGAGGCTTCTAGCATTTCACCTCCATCGAAATGCGGCCGCAGCGAAAAATGCACCCGCGTTTTTGGGGTCAGCAGCCGAGCACCTTAACCACTGAGAGTCCGTGTTAGCTACAAGGAATATTAGTATTAGAAGCATTTAAATGTTAGAGGTCGCTGCGGTAACCCGGAGTGGAGAAATGCGAAATCATTGACGGCTCCTCGTTTCTCTTCGCCTCTCTTTGCTTCACTTGTCCCTCCTCCTCACATTTACTCAATTAAGCATTGATGTCAATTCATGCAATTTCCCAATTAGAACTAATTGTCTTACGTAATCAAGTTCCATCAATTGCTCATTTTGAGTTTTCGAACTTGGCGCCCCGCTTCGTGTTGAAATTTGTCGCCACGCGTTGGCTCCACCCACACTTCCGGTTTTCAAATTTGGCGCTACACGTTGTCCTGGCTCAGGCTACTTTTTGGATATCTTTGGCTGTAATTATTAACTGATGAACTTATCGATATAATTCGTTCTTCGACATCAACCTGACACCCTCCTCTTTTTTTTACAACTATTCGTTTGGCGCTACCTCTACTAAGTTCCTCAAAACTGCTGCGGACACATTTGGCGGACACGTTTTGCGGACACGACCTTGTCGAAAGAGCCTAGTAATGCTTTCGCATTAATAATATCATTTATAACCAGACCGGCCCACAGTAAAGATGGACTTTGATGTAATGCAGGATGCTCACGAAGACACCGCACGCTCAGCACTTTGTTCTGTTGCTACAGCTTACCTAAAGTTAAGTTTGTGTTATTTCTCTGCTAAGGCTAAAATAAGTGTAGGCACCATTCCGTTTTTTTTTGCTCGAACACAAAAACTTGCACGTGTTTAATGTGCATGGAGGTGTTCCACAAAGACGTTAAGGGCATGGATCTTGAATATCATGCTGCATTACAGCATGAGGACTTTGAAATTCGTCTTACATGACAACGTTAAATACGTTGCGGATTTTACCTGAACAGCCTGTCGAAAAATGCTGCCGTATTTCAGCGCTTATTCTCTACATTTTGTTAATTACACCGGGAAGATAGGCACAGCTTCCCTTCAGGTAATCCAAATCGAAGTACGTGGCGGCGGGTAATGAAGAATAATGCGCAATTCTCTGCCACAGCTCCTCTCTTTTTACGAAGCTTACGTTAAGCCTTCGGGCCATTAATTCTAATTTCGCATGAATATGGCTGGATAAATGGGGGAAATGTGACTGAACATTGTGGTAAATCTATCGTTCGGGTCCCTGTTTTTTTTTCTTTTCTTTCTTAGGCTTGCGATTTTTTCTGCCGCAAAATTCTGGGTTACAGGGCTCTACAGTGAGGAATATGACGGAGAAATAACCACAGAAGTTGGCTTGCTCTATGTATGTATGTATGTATGTATGTATGTATGTATGTATGTATGTATGTATGTATGTATGTATGTATGTATGTATGTATGTATGTATGTATGTATGTATGTATGTATGTATGTATGTATGTATGTATGTATGTATGTATGTATGTATGTATGTATGTATGTATGTATGTATGTATGTATGTATGTATGTATGTATGTATGTATGTATGTATGTATGTATGTATGTATGTATGTATGTATGTATGTATGTATGTATGTATGTATGTATGTATGTATGTATGTATGTATGTATGTATGTATGTATGTATGTATGTATGTATGTATGTATGTGTGCGTGTGTGTGCGTGCGTGCGTGTGTGCGTGCGTGTGTGTGTGTGCGTGCGTGCGTGCGTGTGTGTGTGTGTGTGTGTGTGTGTGTGTGTGTGTGTGTGTGTGTGTGTGTGTGTGTGTGTGTGTGTGTGTGTGTGTGTGTGTGTGTGTGTGTGTGTGTGTGTGTGTGTGTGTGTGTGTGTGTGTGTGTGTGTGTGTGTGTGTGTGTGTGTGTGTGTGTGTGTGTGTGTGTGTGTGTGTGTGTGTGTGTGTGTGTGTGTGTGTTTTACGCTCGTCTTAATTCGAGCTAGTGAAGGAATATGATGTTCTTTCTCGTCTACCGGGCGGAAAGCGCGAGTTAATATTGCCTCGCATCTTTCATCTTCCAAAAACAAGTTGGTTTCGACTGATTTTTATATGCTGCAAGTACCGTAAGATAGACTTGCAGACCGCATCCGATAGTGTCAGTATCATCTGTTTGAGCAGTGAGGCAGCGCTACAATACATTTATGCCTACGCTCTGGCATATTTTTAAATGCTCCAAGTAGCGTAAGATAGACTTGCAGGCCGCATCCGATAGTGTCAGTATCATGCGTTTGAGCAGTGAAGCAGCGCTACATTACATTTATACTTAAGTCCTCACATATTTTTTGAATGCTTCAAGTCGCGTAAAATAGACCTGCAGACCGCATCCCATAGTGTCAGTATTGTGCGTTTGAGCAGTGAGGCAGCCCTACAATACATTTATACCTAAGTCCTCGCATAACGTTTTGCTTCCGTCTGTACATAGGTGCACATTCAAATACAATAAAAATATGAAAATCTTGCTCCAAAAGCAAACTAAAAATAGGCAGCACTCTAGCTAGATGCAATTAGAGAAAATACACAAAGAATTTTATTTGAGCATTAAAGAGTTATTCTAGATTATTAACAATTTCAGACAGCCTAACACGTGGCCTGTTTCACGTGTACGATGTATGCAGAACTGCTCAGTCATCGTTATTATCAGCAGCCTAACTACAGAAGGGTAGAAACTTGGGCTTGTTGGTACATTTTCAAGGATAGAATTGGTAGCGCAAAAAAACACAGGGACGCAGAAAGACAACACCACAAAGCGCTAACAAAGTTAGCGCTTTGTGGTGTTGTCTTTCTGTGTCCCTGTGTTTTTTTTTTTTTTTGCGCTACCAATTCTAGCCTAACTACGCGCAGTGTAAGACAAACCTCTCCCACTGAGCTCGAATTAACCTTGCAATGCGCCAGATGCAGTCAGCGTAATCCAGAAATTTCGTAGTCTCGAATGTTCAATGCCACAAAAAAAGCACGCGCATAAGCACAATGGGCTCCAGCACAAACGTGCTCACAGAGAGCAGCATAAGTGGGGTAAATGTCAAGATTAGCCTTGCTTCCGAAACGGCAAAAAGCGGGACCGTCGTACTTCCAGAGCTACGCATCTCGGCTTCGAACCACCGACTACAGGCGAACTTCGTGCCTGAGACGGCAGCGTGTCGTAGACACAGACAGGGGAGGGGAAGAAAATAATATTACGCTCCTCAGGTCCGGGTCCTTGTTTCCATTAAATAATCGAGGCTGCAGTTTGTGTGGTGTGCTACTGCTGCAGGAACAGTGACCCTGCTCTCCCAGGTGCAGGGAATAGGGGGTCGGGTGGGGGATATGATATTTGCGTTAGAGGTAGTGCAGGGACTAAGTGACGCGTCACTAGTACCAATATGTATGCGCGTATTGTCATAGTAGACGCCAAAACTTGGCAGTGGGGTTGAGTATGTGGCAATTGTTGGGGTCAGAATGTAGATAATTAGGCCGCTCTTGTCTAATACAAATATGTTTGAGGCGAATGAGCTACGGGAGAAGAGGAAGAAAAGGGAGGCAAGAGTGTTTCTATTCTTTGAATAGGTGAGTGTGGTAAAACGTGGCATGCACAACAGTCAGCGTGTCCATCATCAACGACATCGCGGGCCCTCTTTTCCGCTGGTGACTCGCCTGAATAAAGCACTGTTCAGCCGACAGATCCACTGCGAGTGAATCATAGCGTAAGCTTTAACGTAATAGCGGTAAGGGTACCGTGTCGCTGAGAAACCAACGTTGTCGTCGGCGTCATTGGCCGTGAACGAAAAATCTCCATAGTAGCAACCTAGGGTGTCAGGTGGGCTACCTAGGTCACGTTACCTTGTGAAGTCATCACAATTTACCCACCGGATTGTGAGCAAACTAACCACTGCCATTTTTCGCCATGAATTATCGACAAGCAGAGACGTTTAACTTAACACCAAGTTTTATGCTGTTTCCGGACGATATTCGCCGTAATGGGTTAATAGGGGCTAGAAGCATATTACGCTTAATAAGCTAAAATGAACGCCACTTCTTCCACACTGCTCTCTTCATCGATCTACAGTACTTCGCTGCTAAGGGCGTCCCAGAAATCGAAGCGTATTTTGAAAAAAAGAGGGGAGGGCGGAGTCCTGCGATTTACATATACGGGTGAAGTATTGCTGCGACTTCCCGGAAATCTGGTTGACGGACACCCAGACTTGCTGGGGAATAAATGACAGAGTTGGAAAGAAATATATCTCAATATATTGGCGAGAGCTGCTGATCAATATTTAGGTATCCCGACGAGCTGTCAACTGCAGAGAGGCAGGTCTTGTAAACTGAAAACAAGATGCAAAGAAGGCATTCGGCCTGGCGCGTGTTCTTGTTACTGTCTACATTTGAGATATCTGGAACGTTGGAATAAGTGTCAGCGCCTTTCACCTCTGCTTGAGAAACAACTTAGCGCAAGTAAAACTTATAAGTTTTGCGATCCGGGCCGAACTTTTTGCTTCAATACCATTTAAACTGCGATCAAGTGCTTCGCGCAAGTTTGGTGATAAATAGGGTGGCAAGTTAATAAAGAGTCTGAAGGTCGGATAAAATTGGGATATCTGGAAATGGCACGGGAGTTCCCAATTTGGACACGGCTCTAAAAACGTCCTTTACGATCTTGCAAAGGAACCAGATGTGAGCACAGAACTACATCAAGTTACTGTGAGGGCATGTTGCACGAAGAATCGGTTAAAGAAGGCGACAGAACAGATAGAAAATAAATTTCTGAAATCAAAACAAACACAGCATTTTCTGAAGCAACGTCTCTACCTACATTTGTTCCAGCGGCGTATCACAAAATATTTGTTCGCATAGGGAGTGAAAGCTATTCGAGATCTGTGAAATCCTGTGAGTGTAGTTAAGACAATTTCGTTCTGATCAAGTTGCCTAAAATTTTCGCTCAGCAAAAAACTTGCAAAACAAATATTTCTTCTGTCTAGCCGCATTGAAGAGCAACATTTATAACTAACTAAATGGTTTCTGTAGGAAATGAGGATACTGTAATCGGACTCTATATGAATGGGTAGCCTCGCCTGATCCACCAAGAAAGCTCTCGGCTGCAGTCTTGCTGCCCAGTATAGTGCGTCATGCCGCTTGAGTGACGGAAATACTATGGAAGCTCGTTTCTCACTCATAGCGTCCACTTTAATTGCTCTCCCAACAAAAAAAAATTATGGATTGAGCACTGATTGTATCGATTCAATTAAAATGCCATGACACTTTTGGCGTTTTAAGCGGCTAGAAACGCATTGCACAGTAGCAGATCTTCAATTACCAAATCAGTGTCCCACGTTAATCTAGGATATTCCTGACCCTGCAATGGGTGCCGCACAGATTCTCTTTTTCCACAGTCTCCACAGCCTGGTAGGGCGCTTCAATTTTTCTTGGGTCAGGGCCCCCCTAGCAAGCCCTGTGAGCTAGACAAAAGCGCACCTTAAACAACACGCTTCTTTTTTGGGAGGGTCACAGTGAGGAATAAACCCAAAAGCTCATCAAAAGATCGCGGCACGTTGCCAAAGTTATTTCGAACCTGTGCCATAAATGTTTACTTGTGTAGCACCATGGAATACTACGGACAAAGATTAATATTTAATTTGTGGTGACATGACCAATTCACCGACACAACCCCACTACCTCTCTCTTTCGAACCGTCTACTGTCAAGAATGTTGAAACTTCCTGCAAACTGCTCTGGGATCCTGCTCATTGCTATTCTCCTTGCTCGAATGAACATTAGCAGGCAAATGGAAATTATATTTAGCTGATTTATTCGGATCTTTTTAAAGAAACATTAAACATGAGGGTTTATTCTTGTTTTGTCGAATTTTGGTTCTTTTAAATGGCCGTATACACCCCCACCCCCTCTCTACTATGCCGAGCTATATTTTAGCATATTTAGGGACGTCGACATCAAAAATGCGTCACTTTTTGCGGCTGGTCCCAGAGTTTTTAGGCCAATTGCCTATAAGGCCTGGACTGGCGTCAATGTTCAGGCAGTCTTGCATTTAAATGTGATTAAAATAACGTTGCCTCAATTTGCACGTCCACTGTCCGAAAAAGCTTTGTGGGTACGCTCAAAAGTATTTTAGATTCGCTATCTATTCGCACTTTGAACTTGCTAACAACATGGCTGAAGAGCAAACTCTCTGCGCAGGCGAATTGATGTCCGATTTCAGTGTGAGTCCAGATGACGTTAGTGCCTCAAGCATTGCCTCCATTCTCTTCAGATGGTAGTCGAAATTTGCCGCCGTGACGTTGATTGATGCTGTCTTGGTACAGTAGACTAATCTTCCACTTCAGCCCAGCCAGTACATCGTCCATGCTGGAGCGTTGCTGGAGCGCAGCACCTTCTGATATGTGTCACCATGAACACGATCCCTCACGTCTACTTCTATCCAGCAATAGGTACTGTCGAGATCTGTCGACGAGAAGTACTTGGGGTACTATTGTCTGGCTAGTGTGTCGTGGATTCATGAGCATGGGTAGACGTCTTTTAACATGATAGCATCAGAGATCCAGTTTTCGAGAAAAGCCGGCGGCCGTCCGTCCGTCCGTATCACAAAACCTAGGCGTGGCACCTGCCACGGTGTTATGAGAAACCTGTCCACCATGGCAGGTTGAAATGAAATTAAAATAAATTGAATGCCGTTGCCACCTATCCTCATGGCACTGCGCATGAGCTCATTGATCTTGAGATCCCGAAGAACTATCTGTAAAAACATGAGCCTTAGGGAAGCTTGGGAAGAGTAGTCTGGATTTCACAAGCACCATCGGTGGCTGTATTTGAAAGTCACCTGCAGGGGAAGTGGCATATCGTTTAACAGCTGCACCACTGCGCCAGTAGTCGTATGAGTACTCCCCGCGACCTATGTATCTATGAATCGCATTGTACTCTTAAGGCTAAGCTAACCGTCGTCCAAGTTCGTGTTTGGTTTTACAGTCGGCTACAATAGTCGCAGGACCGTAGTGTGCCTTCTCTCTCTCTCTTAACAACAACTGGTGATGCCCTGTGGCTTTATGACGGCTGAATGACGTCATCTTGCAACATATGTCTACAACTTGTGACCGGAAAGCTTCGTGCTCTCGCTGTGTGACTCGGTAGGGGCCTTGGTGTAAAAGCTCTCAGTCCTCGCCAGTCACAATTCGTTGGTTAGAAATAGTCGTTTCTTAATTTTTTGGCGTTATGGGAAAACAGTCGTCGTAACGACAGTGGAGGCTTAGTGGTGGGTAAAATGGCTGAAGAGGATGTTTTATGCACTTACTGTAATACAAAGTTGAAAGATATCGACGTAATACACAGCGCGAAAAGAACGAAGAAAAAGTGAACACACCAGACAGGACGGTTACTTTTTGTCTTTGTTCTTGTCGAGCTGTGGTTTTCGTCAATTAGCTGTGCACCAGCTAGTCCGGAGAAAAGTCCTTAAAAATTTTGAACTATGGCAGGAAAGGAAGATTTAATGCACTGATTGACGTTTCTATAAGGGGGCTCGCCTTTGCCTGGGCTCTTGTCAAAACGCTAATCATTCGATAAAACATTTCTTCCGCTCCTTGTGAAGTTAGTGTCCAGAAAAACTGTCTTTCTTCTGTTATCATATATTCCACAATGTTGACCGGAAATGCCCTGGTTATAAAAAGAGTTTGTCATGTCGATTTGCGTTCATCTTATTTTAACTTTTCCCCTTATTAGAAAATGTGGTAACACAAAGGCCGTTCATTGGCGACTTATTCTCCTTCTCTGGCCCTCAGTGATGACAATGGAAGAAGCAGGACGAAGCTTAGAACAAGCATAGATGTTGCGAACATATGACACATTACAATCGATGAAAGTTGAGGCGTGCTGAATTTTTGCACAAATAAACGCACTGCTTAATTTACCACAGAAAATGGAATGCAATGGATACCCGCTCATATAATCCAAACCCTACACGCCTCTGGCTTCTAGGTGCTCAAAGCCCTCAAAGGCATGGTCTATGACTTAGGACAATGAAAATATTCTTAGTAGTTTTATAAATAATTCAATCGGGGTGATGAGAGGCAAGCAGAGGCATAGTAGAATGGGAACTCATCATATGAATGGGGCAAAACCTTTCGTTGCATGAATGAATAGCCAGTGGTCAATGGGAACGGCAGATGTTATTAATTTAAGACCCTAAAATACAAGGATCCTAGTTCGAAAATGCACTAGTCTTTTGTACGTATTCACTTTAATCATCACCGCCGTTTCTTGAGGTCGTGCTCTATTCACAACGTTTGAATAGAGCGGCCTTTGCGTTGAAATCGGTCTTAAATGTGAGCTTGCCCACGCAAATGCAATTCCTAACGGTCATACGGTTTCAATGTGCGCTTGCCTTAAATTGCATTGTGGAAGGCTCTGAGAGATTCTAAAACGGGACCAGCACTGCGTTGTTCCTACCCTTCAATATAACCGAGATCAGCGAGTCTTAGCATGAGGTTCCGCGAATGACAGCAGTTCACGGGAAAAGACGTTTTAAAGTATTTGTATCCTGACTGGAGGGACTTTCTTTCGAGAAGCGGATTTTCTTTTCTGTTGAATGAAGCTCAAGAGAGCTGTGGGTTTCCAAGCTTTGTGCCGTGTGATGATCCTTTTCATCCAAGGGACCGCAAAATAAAAGAGAACGTCAATCTTGGGAATCTGCTTGTTATATTTTGTCTCCCTCATTCACGCTATAAGCGTGTGGCTGCGGACTCATTAAAATTTCATGCGCCCAGCTCCGCAGTAAATTACGCTTCTAAAATTAGGAACGATGGCATCACGTAAAGGCAAGAAGCCGGCGTTCATTTTCTTTCCAGAGGAGAAAACTGCTTTGCTCATTTTATGAAGCAGGAGATTGTATGACGCCGAAATCCATTTCCCCGAGAGGCTCGGAGTAGTTTGCCTCAGCACATATAATCACCCGTTCGCCGTAGAAGAGGAATTTCCACTTTTGAGCAGCAAAATGATCATACACAAATGAAATTGGGGGTTGAAATAGTATGTTGAGGATAGACGCGCTGTGCCTGTATAGAGGCGTCTGCGGCAAGGAAACCACGAACTTTGCCCTTTCGGTAAATAGAGGAACATGAAGTTCTGTCTTTAAAAACGAAAGCGTGTAGGTACACAAGTTTCATACTGAAGCAAGACGGAGGGCTCGTGAAGGAAACAGGGGCATGAAAATGTCCTTAGTTATTTTCTCCTTTGGGAACGTTTAAAACGAAAAAAAAACACAGCAACTAAACTCTTGACTTAAGGTGAGTGAGGCGTGTAAGAGTTACCAGCAACGCCCTAGGGAGACATGTTTCACCGTCGCCAAGACCGGTGTTTTTCCTGGGCTGAAAACTCTGTCACCTGTACACCACAGAGGACTCGCGGCTTTTTTGTCCCAGGCCTGGAAACAAAAAGAAAAATCAAACAAGCAAAGAACAAGATTTGACGCCGTTAAGTCTCTTCTCTGCTCTGAAACAGGCACGCGAAGAAACACTACAGAGAAAAAGAGCGTCGCTGTTGATAAGACTGAGAACTGCGGGGTGCCTGCCTTTCGTTCAATGTGTACACTGTTTGCGGACGTGCTTTAAACCATCGCCACGGGCGCTATTGGAAGGGAATTTCTTTCTCTGTCGTTACTTTCCTGTCTTTTCCGGACGTTCGTATATTGACTTTGCAGCTCGCTGTAAACGAAGGTGAACCGAGAAACTCAAGGTGCAGCTGGTTAGGTTCTGTCAGTTTTCGCGCCACTATAGCTTCCTGCACTTTGACTCTTTCACCAGATTCGTCAGCACACAGCGAAAGCAATGTAAAGGTGGAAAGAAGAACATGTTTTTCTTTTTTTTTTCTGGCATCATGTTGACGACTTGAAACAGGCTGCTTCAACTGCTGATTTAATCTTCGCGTTGTACTTAGCTGCCGCACTTACTGACGCTAGTTATGGGAGACACGTGTTAGGACTGTGTGACCTGGAAGGGGTGAAAGGAAAGTCAAGGGCCACGTAAAGTAAGCAGTCGCTAGAGGGTGGAATTAGGCCCCGAAGGTTTAGTCAGTTACTCCGACGGAAAAAAAGAATGTGATCTGTCTTGTCCCTGACAGTAGGTGCCAGAGAGAAATCCTTGGGAGGACTGCTATAGCACAGCACATTTAAAAGAGGTCATATGTGCTGCTAGTCACGCTATGTGAATCAGTTTTTGACAATTATTTAGAGTGGTTATGCGCTCGTCTGCTGACTCGAAATACGCGGTTCGATCCCGGCCGCGGCGGTCGAATTTCGATGGCGCCGAAATTCTAGAGTCCTGTGTACTATGCGATGTCAGTGCACATTAAAGAACCCCAGGTGGTCGACATTTCCGAAGCCCTTCACTTGGGCGTCCCTCATAGCCTAAGTCTGTTCAGGATGTTAAACCCAATGAACCAACCAACTACAACTATGTCCGCCCCCTTTCATTTTTCGGTCTCATCTTTAGGCTCGTTCGGCCTCGCTCAGTAAGTGTGAGAACATGTAATAGCGCGGTTGCCTCTTAGTCGAGCTCATCCCGGCTCCGGTGTGAAGCCCACGTCACACTCTATACTTTGAAGACGCTTGGTGGAGTTCGATTCATATAGCTTCATTAACCGGATGGAGTGATACTATCGCATATAATACGGATGCCCTGAACTGACATGAAACACCGAGAACATAAAACCAGATGGAGGATCATCCACGGTGATGGCAATGGTTCATTCCTTTTTTTTGTAACATGACTGTGCTAGGCTCCGCTAACTGATATTTCATGCAGCCACCAACAGCACCGTTACGCGCTCTCATAACTAGTGCCCCTGACTTTATATTTTTTACAGAAACAGCTTGTGAACGAACCGCTGTTGAGTTGAAGTGGGAGCCAAAAAAACATAAAAAAGCAGAAGTGGCCAAGTGACCTAAGGCGTTAGTAAACACTGACTTTAGAGTCGCGCCAGGTTTTTTCCACACCACCTAGGAACAATGATTCCTATTTCTGATACATGAAAACACTACGGACAAAAATTCGAATTGTTTCCGTCTTAAGTTTCGAAATTAACTTCATCTCGGTTTCTTGATGATGTTCAACTGACCTTGCCAAGAATAGGAGTCGAAAATATTTCATGCTTAAAATGCTAAAACAGACATGGAAATAATCACCATAGTTGTATTAAGGGCTGGTTAACTTAACCACCGCTTTGGGTTTTTTTTCCTTAAGGTCAACCGGCGTACCTCTGTGAGGCACATCAACAATTTCACTGTGATTTTTCTTGCATTAACAGCGTTCCAAAAGCATCAACACAGAACTACTGGTTGGAACCAACGCCCTGAAAACAGACGTGGACTGTGGAGCAGGATACGGCAATCATTTAAATTTAGCACAAATAACTCACGTGTGATAACGGCATCGAGGATGATTTGGATCACTGATTGCTGGTAGTTTCTTCACTTTTCTTAACGATTTCATTTGTGGTGTTACATAAGGGCTAACACTAAAACGGTCCGTCCTACCCAAGGCAACTGCTCCCTGTGAAAAAAAAATAAACAAAAAAGCTCGGCGCGGACAACGACAAGACTCCACAATGCCTCCGTGTTTGGTGACCTTAGCTGGCATCTATGGAAACATTGGTATAGTCGCATATAACTTAAGTCTGGAGTCATGCTCCTTCTCAATCATGGCGGCCACACAGAATTATTTCGCGTTAACGATATAGCCTTGCTAAATCTTCTTTCTTCTTGCATAAATGTGTAGCTAACGAGAATACGTAACTATAAGTGCTATATTATTGATTGCGCTTGCTTACAGGTTCAATTCAAACATTAGACACCTCATTTCGCCGACTGCTGTGTTCTTTGAATTTTATGCAATTACACCGTTGTAAACAGCAGCAATGTGAAAGTACAACTGCGGGACGATTGCATTCCTGGTTTACCTAATGTGTCAACAAAATACAAAGCCATTGCTGAGAATGAATTTAGAAGAAGAGAAAAATCTGGAACCATGATTCTTCTGTTTTTTCTTTAGTTTTTTTGCCGCATATCACCGAACAGTACCTCGATGTTTATGGAGGCTTCGGGAGTACAGTGCTGATGTGGCAGAATTTGCGCCGCAGTGAAAACACTCTGAGGTGGCGATATAGCAACTCGACCACTTGCCGGCATCGTCGAAAAAATCCGTAGAGTGGTCAAAATATAGGCGCGCCAGTGTGACAACCTTTAAGGAGAGTCTCGTCGCGTCACGTGAACCTTGGTCTAAACTTTTCTGCGAAGCGGAGCTGCAAAGGTGACACCGTTCAACTGCGGTGATCCAGAAATAAAATGAAGTGGAAACCAGATTTAAAACATTTCTGCTGCAGCACATGACATTGCTGTTGGTGTTATAAATTTCTGCCGTTTAGAACAGCTGAACAATACGCTGTGAAAGAAAACTCACGAAGGACAAGAAGGGGACGTCTTAAAACACAGTTTGAAAATGAGATTTAAAAATATGGAGGACGAATAAACTTCGTCTTTAAGAGTGAGACGCGACAGCCTGTTGCAGCGTTGCTAAGGGGTCCAGGGAACGCCATAGCCCGTTCGGCGCGGCGCGTGTCCCGTTGGACAATTTAAGGAAAGGACGCCTGTCTCACATATCTCAGTGGACACCTGAACCGGGCCGTAAGGGAAGGAAAGTGAAATGAAAATTGGGTTTAAGGAAACGAAATGACGCATGTCTCACAATTCTCGCTGGACACCTGTACCACGCCGTAAGGGAAACAAAATCCCTTCCCTTACGGCGCGGTTCAGGTCTCCACCGAGATGACATATACTGCGCCGTTTTTCGCTCACGGCCAACGCCGCCGACGACACCGGCATTTCTGCGACACGGGGCCCTTAACGCTCTCGCGTTAAAAGGCGTATGCAGTTCAGAACGTGTCTTTTTTAATGAATAGAACATTTGTGTTAAAATTGCGTCTCTACTCGCGTTCAAGGAATCCTTGTCCCATACAATCAGCTCTTAAAATTCGCCGGTATCATCTTAAATCACCGGGAGAGTTGAAAATCTGTTAAAGTGCGTTTTCTTTCCCATGCTGCACCTTCGACAGAATCCCATGACTTCCAGTTATTCATGGGCGGCTTTCCTTGTGCTTCTTGAAAGCATTGTAGTCAAGTGCTTGTAATGACGCCAGTATTGCTACATTGCTCATTATTGTTCCTATCATCTTCAGCTGCGCTTTTTTTTGCTATTTTTTCTCAGCCTTTTGTTGTCTTCTAATAGATCAGGACATTATTGTGGACCATTTGCTGCTCTGTTCAGTGGAAACACGAATGTTTAGTTGTAAAGAACATCCTAAGGGAATACGATTGTAGTTAGCCGTCGTTTGACAAATACTACACATTCGCTTTTTACATATGCACTTGATCTATACGCACAAAACGGTAGCTGCACTCACTAGCACTGCTCAAAGACCGTAGATAACTTCCGCACAAAGTTGCAGAGGGCCATATTTGTAATGCGGACTGTGCCTCTGGCAGCCCGTTGTGAGGCAACCAGTGTGTTCTTGCTGAAATGCACTCGCCTCGTTCTAGATGCAGCATCCCATGCATTCTTACTGTGACGCAAATGCACCCTTGCAACGCCTTTCCACTCTATCTTTGCTCTCATAACTCCTATTTTGGGTCGTCGAGCGTAGGCGTCGAGCGTAACAGGACACAACTGTACCCCTTGCGCCAGGGTGCTGCCTTGCGCAATGTTTAGTAGCAGCGCGCCCTCGCATTTAGAGAGCATGGACTGCGCAGTGTCAGCGAAAGGGGTAACGTGGGTAGCGCAAGCCGCCCCGGAGAGCGAGTGCTCCTTATGGCCTAGGAATTATGCATGAAATGTACCCGACCTTACCGGCGAGGCGCTGGCGTCACCGCTGGCCCGCACGTACTGAGACAGAGTGGCCTCAAGGTGTGTTAAACATCCTCGGGATAGAGCAGGTTTGGCGCTAAATAGAACTGAGTAGATTGCGCGGAAACCAGGACGCTAACACCACTCTCGGGGCGTTAGCTTTCTTGCCTTCGTCCGCCTGCTATTTGTTTGGAGCCAGGAGCATGTCATTTACTTTGGCCCCCACCCTCGCCCGTGTTCTAATCAAGGTGTGCACTCGAGCGGTGCTTGTGTGCGGGATTGTTGAATTAGTGAAGTCCTGGCTAACTCTTTCATATCCACGCGCTGTTATTCTGCAAAATAAATTTCTTCGTGCGTAGAAAATTCGCCTGCTCTGCCTGCGTGGTTAGGTTTTTTGTAGCCTGGTTTCCTAATTATTCGCAGAGTGTCGTCCTTTCACATTACTTTGTGTCCACTTTTCACTACCCGGTTCCTTTAATTGCAAGCCGCACCTGGACAAAAGTCACTGCTTGCGTTTTATTAACGCATCACAGTGAAGTGTGTATTTGTCCATCGACTACTCGTTCATTTAACTTACACATGTATTTCTACTTTGATGTGCCCGCACATTTTCTACCTGCGGTCCGCCTATGAACGGACGGACATTTCCCTAAAAATAATTTGCTTTACCTGGTTGACAATCCACGACCGAGCTCCAAGCTATTCTGGATAGACCCAAGGAGCATCCATGTCTTTATGAGTGCGGACTGAATTCGTGGCACAGCAGACTGAATCTCGTTATAACGAAGTCCAAGCGCCCGTGAAATTTCTTCGTTATAGCGATTACTTCGTTGCATCCACACATAATCGTGACCGCAACTGCTACACTCTAACGAGCTTATCTGCCACAACGCATACCGACAGCATAGCGGGCACTAAAACTGCTGCCAATGGGTGTTGAAAAGTTTTTACGCCTCGAACCAAGCGCCTGCCACGCGGCCGAGGAGGCTTACGCCACCCAGATACGTCAGCCTTCCAACACACGCCCGTGTGTCCTGCCGCCCGTACAGGCTTCAGCGCCTAGAAACCTAGCCTATGAAGATTAATGTGATTGAGAATATAAGAAGAGCTATTGGCACTATCTAACTCCGTTTTCTCATCGCTAGCCTCCACGTTTCTGCTTTTCAGGTGGGTAGCGGTAAGATACAGCTGTCAAACGCATTTCTCTTGAATGATATTGGTAACCTGCAATTCATGATCTGAGAAAACCTCCCAAATGCGCTCCGCCTTATTCTTATTCTTCCATTTATTCCACTCTGGTGATTCAGATCTGGGGGTCACTACCTGCCCTAAGCAGACGTATTCCCTTACCACTTCCAGCACCTCGCTGCCAATCGTAAACTGCTGTTCCCTTTCGAGACGGCTGAACATTACTTTGCTTTTCTGCATATTTATTTTTAGACCCACAGTACTGAGCTGCCTTTTTAACTCATTGACCATGTCTTGCAGTTCCTCTTCTGAACGAGTTAGCAAGGCAATGTCATCAGCGAATCGCATATTATTAAGGAATTCCCTATTAACTCTTAACCCCAACTGTTCCCAATCCAGGCCTGGAAACACCTCGTGTAAACAAGCGGTGAATACCATTGGAAAGATCGTGCCTCACTGCCTGGTACCCTTTCTTGTTAATTTTATTGCTTTTTTATACCATGGAGGTCTATGGTAGCTGTGCAGTTGCTATAGACATCTTCCAGTATTTTCACATAAGACTCTTTTACACACTTATTCAGCAATGGCTGCATGACTGCTGAAGTTTCCACCCAGTGAAATGCTTTCTCGAAATCTTCAAAGGCTATACGTAGTGGTTGGTTATACTCTGCGCATTTCTCACCTGATTGACAGTGCGAATATGGCCTATCGTGGAGTACCATTTCTGAAAGCCCGCCTTATCGTTTGGCTGATTGAAGTCTAAGGTTGTCCTGACTCTATTACTTATTATCTTAGTAAAGGCGTTGTAGGCAACGGACAGTAAAATGATAGGACTGTAAGTCCTTCACGTCTCCTTTCTTATGGATTAAGATGCTGGCTGAAGCCACTTCGAGCACCGTAAAAGAGCGCCCTAAGAGGTACCGTCACGAGTGCCCGATTTGGTCGGCTTCCTCGTATGAACCGAAAAGTGTGTTGGCTACAAATCTTCACCGTAATAGTACTGCTGTGCGGAGAATTGCATTTTCCTCCATCCCAATGGATACGTAAGTTTGACAATTAAAATTCGACATACTATGTCCGAAATTACCAGTGAGATTCATTTCAGACCTGCTACTCCCTCGGCACAAAAAATTTCCCCGGTAAAAATGAGACACCAAATACATGGGATTCTATTACAGCTCCAAAAGGCAACCACTATCTGTTCTTTATATCAGACATTTTCTTTTAAAGCCTTTCGTTACAGCGAAGTTCTAGTGTAGGAGGACACGTAGTCTACATCAAGATGAGTTGATGGGCTAGTTGGTTCATTGTAGCACAAGGATGGGTTGCGAAAAAGGAACATTCACTTGAGAGAAGACGGGACAAGCACTTGTCCTGTGTAATTCATGATTTTATGTAAATTCCTGATTAAATGTAATTCATGATTGTACAGTACTTGCAAAATACGCTCCATTTCATTCTTATTCTTTTAGGTATTTCATTTTCGTGGAACAGGTCTACGATCTCTACCAGCATAACAACTTCCAGCGCCTCACTGCCAATTGTAAACTTCTGCCTCCTTCCAAGGCTGCTGAATATTGCTTTAATTTTCTGCATATTAACTTTCTGACGAATTGTTCTGCTTTGCTTGTCGAAAGGGCAACAGGTTTGTTTGCGCTCCCGTATCGACCTTGAATTCAAATCCCACGTTATTGATTTCGGCCCGTACAGTCCAGTCTCGTTAGTTTTTCATTCTTTGAAACGACGAGTACAGGACGTTGAAATTATCGTCAGAGCACTAAAGTACACAACCGCGGAAAATTCTTTGCAGCACACAGCAAAATAGTTCCGTCTCTGACACTTTCCGCATGTTTTTTCTAAATGCAGAAGAGCATCGCGGTGCGTGCATGCGCCCACATTTACGGCACCTGTAGAGGTGGGTCGCCTCGCTTTGTCGTCCCAAAATGATCCTTACGCACAGCATCCATGAGGTTTTACTGGCGTCCTCACACTTTTTGCCTCATTGCTGCCACATATACTGACCAAGCAGCGCACTCTGATTTCTGTAAAGTCAGTTTGCTGTCCTGCAGCAACTTTTCTTGAACTTGTTAATCGCTAGTTCCGAAAACAGTTTGGTCTCTAATCATAGAGTCTATTTCGGGAACAACAATTACATGTCCTCGCCTGCTTCTTCAGGTACCGAAGGAAGGGTTCGAAGGACTCGCCTTGTGTCCTTGTGTGCAGAACCCTTGTGTGCAGAAGTGCACGGGCACATGTGTTGAGGATGTAGCATTCATGTACCTCGTCCTGCGGCGCTGTGTAGTGCGCCTCGAAGTCCTGAACGATGGTGGCGTAGTCGCTGCTGCTCTCGTTCTCATCGAAGCTGAACCTGTTGAACATCTCGATGGCCTCATTTCCCGCAACACTCAGCAGAAGCGCTGTCTTCGACGGCCCCGTGCGTGACTTCTCGGCAGCTTCTGATGCGGAGAGGAAAAGCTCGATCCTCGGCTTGAATGGCTACCAGTTGTGGCCAATTTCCTCAGCAGTGATCAGCGGGCCTGTTGGCTTTATTAAATCCATCGGGGAACCTTGCTGTGGAGTTTTCGGCTTACGAAGACGGGATGAAGACGGCAGTCCGACTTCTGACACCATGTACTCTTGTGCGCCGTGAACAGGACATCGATGCCGTGAGAAAAAAAGAACCAATTTAAAGACGAGCAGGTTTATTCAGTGGCCGCTTATATAGGCAGGTGGGTGAGGCCGTTGATCTCTAAAGACGACAAGCTTATCGACTACGTAATCAGCAATGCCGATGCGTGGCCCGTGCTGCGCCAGATAAGATACAGAACGGAGCTCTAGGGAACACGCCTTAAACGAAGCGCAGGTGAACGGCGTGGTAACTATTGCTCGAAGCATTCCGCCATCAAAGCTCGCTCGATGTCTCTATTGATGAAGTTCGGTGTTTCTGCAAGGCAGCGCCGCGCATCGCAGCACGCATGCATTCCTAGTCTGACCTTAGAACGGCTGTGGCCCTGGAGTCTAACCTCATTTAGCCAGGTCACTTGCTCCAGGACTACTGCTCTTTAAGTGCCGCTTTCCGCAACTTTATTTTCACTCCACGAAACGGGTCCCTCATAACCGCAACCAAGGAAGAAAAAACTGGTAATGCCGTTAGTAGGCCACGAAGAGGCACTTTAGTATTCCCAATGCGGGAACACTTTGTCTTTCAACCACGAAGAGAGCTGTAGGGCGAGTACCGCATGCAAATAAACAAACATCGAGAAGGAAGTGAAAGCCAGCAGCGCTTAGTGTCGCACTGCGCAGAATAAGATAAATAAAAGTGACTAAGCGAGGCTTCCCTTCTCGAATCTTTTGGAAGAGAGAACCGATGGAGAAAAATATAGACTTAAAGAAGAAAAAGAAAAGAACTCCAAGTGCCGCTTCCGCATCCCAGCCGCCCAAATGGCTGAGAGTATGGGCAGCTTGTTGCGCGAAGATTTTCGCCACCCACGCGGAACAAAAGACAGAATAGGCTCTGTACTTTGTTTTTTCTTGAACTGTGCCTGTTTCAGGCTGCAGCTGCGGAAACAAGCGCTTCAATTCGCGCGCAAGATAGAGATGCGGTGCAACCCGTGTCAAGCAGGCTCTTATCCCTTCTCTTCCGGCTTCGTCACGGCTCGTCGGCCGTTCGGGTCACGTTTAAGTGGCCCTATCGGGTGAAGAGCCTCCGGTTATCAGAGGAGAGAGCGGCGGAAGTTGTCTCGCGCATGCCTGGCCATCGTCTCCCATAATTGGATTGGGAAGCGCGTGGCGTTGTCCGTCTAACCCGGTTAAAGTCGCTCGCGACTCGATACCGCGCAGACGCCTGGGCAGCTCATTCGATCGTCCCGGCTCCACCGGCCAGGGTCAATTTCCATTCTTATCAACGCTCCCGAGTAGCTTCCTTTTCGGGTAGGGTTTTTTGTTTCTATCTTTCTTGCTCTCTATGTTTTCCTCCTGAGGCCTCCTGTTTTCCTCCTGAGTGAAAAAAAAAGAAATGCAGAAATGCAAAATGATTATTTTTGAGTTAAATTTCTTTGGAATAAAAATTTTCCGCAGCAGTACAGGTCTTTCCATCTTTATTTTCCAGCGCGCCACGTATATGAACGATAAAAGTACAAAGAAAGAGAACAGGAAAGAAAATAATTTCTAGGAATTGTAGAATATATCATAAAACATGATTTTGGACACCGTATAGAGGCTGCGCTAGGGAACGTAAGCAGAAAGGTGTTCATTTCGGGAAAGCAATGATCAAGGAACAGTGCTCAAGTACACGTGAAGGAAAAAAACTGCATTTATTGCTTTGAGGTGATAGTTTAAACCGGTCATATCACTAGACAAAATTTTGAACCAATGAATACATGGGGTAAAGTTTTCACTGTAAAGGTATGAAATGCGAACAAAACGCATTTCCGCGTGCGTGCGTGTGTGTGTGTGTGTGTGTGTGTGTGTGTGTGTGTGTGTGTGTGTGTGTGTGTGTGTGTGTGTGTGTGTGTGTGTGTGTGTGTGTGTGTGTGTGTGTGTGTGTGTGTGTGTGTGTGTGTGTGTGTGTGTGTGTGTGTGTGTGTGTGTGTGTGTGTGTGTGTGTGTGTGTGTGTGTGTGTGTGTGTGTGTGTGTGTGTGTGTGTGTGTGTGTGTGTGTGTGTGTGTGTGTGTGTGTGTGTGTGTGTGTGTGTGTGTGTGTGTGTGTGTGTGTGTGTGTGTGTGTGTGTGTGTGTGTGTGTGTGTGTGTGTGTGTGTGTGTGTGTGTGTGTGTGTGTGTGTGTGTGTGTGTGTGTGTGTGTGTGTGTGTGTGTGTGTGTGTGTGTGTGTGTGTGTGTGTGTGTGTGTGTGTGTGTGTGTGTGTGTGTGTGTGTGTGTGTGTGTGTGTGTGTGTGTGTGTGTGTGTGTGTGTGTGTGTGTGTGTGTGTGTGTGTGTGTGTGTGTGTGTGTGTGTGTGTGTGTGTGTGTGTGTGTGTGTGTGTGTGTGTGTGTGTGTGTGTGTGTGTGTGTGTGTGTGTGTGTGTGTGTGTGTGTGTGTGTGTGTGTGTGTGTGTGTGTGTGTGTGTGTGTGTGTGTGTGTGTGTGTGTGTGTGTGTGTGTGTGTGTGTGTGTGTGTGTGTGTGTGTGTGTGTGTGTGTGTGTGTGTGTGTGTGTGTGTGTGTGTGTGTGTGTGTGTGTGTGCGCGTGCGCGCGCGCGCGCGCGCGCCGGAACTTGGCTATGAAACAACCTATTTTATTTTGAACGTATCGCCCCCACCAGCGGTCTCTGCAAGTCTTTATCAGGGTGGGCACAAATTTTCGGTGCGCAAACGCAATCAGGCCATGCTAGGGGCCGAACTAACGCTACTTTTCTTACTGTTCAGTCGCTTTAATCACGTTGCACCACCGGTTGCTGTCTGTTTCGGGTGCCCATTTTCCTCATCGTATTGATTTATTGAGATTAAATCGAAAGTGGAGCATTTACTTTCGTACTCACCTTCTCCACATAATTTTAATCTCCGGTGAAGCCTATAGATTAACCCTAGATGTGATGTCCTTCTTCTCCTGTCGACAATGCTGTTGCGCAGAAAAGCCAAACTCAACATTATGAACAGGCATGCAAAAACGACACGTGCACATGACGTTGCCGCAGGCGCCAAGTTGACATTTTCCGCTTCATAAACACGTGAACTAGAGCTTTCAATTGTGCTCTAGCAATTACGCTGGCGGATTAAGTGGACCAGTACAGGCTTAAATATTGCGAAGAGGGTTTATTTTTTGGGGGTGTGTAAGATTTGCTCGGTTTTCGCCAAAGCGTGAAAAATGTGTGCAGAATAAAGCTACCTCGGTTAAAATTACGATTTTTTGATAAATTGAACCACAACATAGTGACAAAATATTTCGCTTGTGGTCAGTGTGTTCTTCTTTATTTCATTGTGTTTTCCGCCCACACAAGCCTAGGCTTAGTCAAAAGCTGCGTTTCTCTTGTTTTGTGTACAGGCTCGAAGCAGGAGCTTTACGAGTGTCTTTACCGGCATAAAATCAAAGGATTCTTTTTCATTTACCTTTGCGACAAATATGAGGGAGAAATACACCTGCCTGCCAGAGGCTACCGACCACAATTATTTTCACTTGTCTGATGCGAAATTAAAAACACCTGAGTGTGGGTTTGATATAAGCGCGCGTTCAAGAACCCCAAGAGGTTGAAATTAATCCGGAGTCCTGCACTATGTAGCGCCTCCTGATCAACCGTGAGTCCCTTCACTTTATTTAGCCCCAAAATTTGAAATTTATTTTCATAGTTCAGCCTCTTTGAACGCCTATTCGTTGCTGACAATCCATTAAACATCGGCGCTCTAAAGCAATCGAATTTTTGCTTTTTGTGCATGGTCAACCAAGAATGTCACATTCGCACTTGATCAACCCCATTTGTTTCAAAAGCAGTTCGTTATATTTGGTTATTACGCTTGTCTAGGCCACGTACACCGAGTCAGTTCTTATAAAAGAGGATTTTTTATCTTCATATTACTAGACACTGCAGAATGTAATCTTGGGGCAGTTATTGCCACAACCAGGCAGATATCACCATATTCACTAGATTCAATATGAGCTTCTATTCCTGTGTGCAAGCTATCAATAGCAGCATATCTCGAAGATTGCGTATCCTCTACTAAGATATAACCAGCACTCGTCTTCTGGCACTCTTAGAAGCGATTTCATTTGCAACACTTTATTACGATTATAGCACGTTTTTAAGCTAAACAAGTCATGCGAACCGCAGTATTTCCCTTGAGCAAGCCCAGCCAAGAAGAAGATATGTACTATTTTTTGCAAGCAAAGCCAACTCACCCAGCTGCCCGTCATACTAAGCAGATACAATCCCTGAAAGCTGCTTTAGGTGTTCTTGCTGGTCACATCGGAATAACGCTTGTACATTCGACCTTAAAGTACATTTTTACAGGCGATTACTTGCCTGCAGCAGCAAAATATCGCGTGTACACAGGCCTCCAATGTGACTTGTGAAGAAAAAGGAACGGGTCGCGTTGACAAAAGCCCCATTATTTTCCCAACAACACGTACGCGAACGCATGAGCTGAGGTCAAACGAACCACAAACAGCGTTAAGAATTCCGGGGAAGTTCTTAAGAAAACGAAGCCCCGTGGGTAGGAAGCATGAAGCGTACGTACACAAAGGCCTTCCAAACAACTGGGGCGCAAATAGTGGCATCCCTTTGTGTTGGCTGATATTGAGAGCAGCTTGCACTCGCTCAGTAACAGTTGCGACGTGCTTCGGCGGCGTTTATGCTCCGCGAAGAATCCTGTTCGGTGCTTGAATTCATGCGAAATAATTGAGGCGTATGAACTGTCTTCGTGGTGTCGTCTCTATTGATGCTCGCGACTAATGCTTGTGCGACGTAACGGCGGAAATCTCCTCGCTGGTTGCGTCTGCAACTGACGTTAAGTCACGTACTCATACCGTTTTGCCAGTCTCTCAATTTATGCACTGGACAAGTTTATACAGTTGCTTGCTGATCAGATATTTCCGAGACACAGACCAGTGCGTATATCTTGTTAGGCAAGGTACCTCATACTTCATGTTAAATAATGCGTGACCAGCTTAAAACCTTTTATTAAATATTTGTCCCGAGCTTGGGCATATGAGGTTTAAATTTTTGTTACTCTAGAATTAGCAATATTGCCTCACAGATATTTCAATAAATGCGTACAGATATTTCAATAAATGCGTTGTTGTTGAGGGTGGGGTACCTATATTGAAGATTAGACCTTTTCAGGTACTGTGACAGGTGTATATGACGTATTACAAGCGTCTCAACATACCTAAAGTTCACTTCGTTTTCAAGAAATTGAAACCAACCCCCCTTCGTTCGCACACATGGAGATGCAATTGTGATGGCACATCTAAAACCCTAATCCGTAATCTATAGCCGCGTCGCTTCCTTAATCATAAAAAGCAAGAAAATTCAACACCTGGCAAAACTCAGTAAGGAACTAAAGTAATACACTAAAGTAATGCAATTAAATTAAAACTGGCGATATGCCCTTCATACTTTTCTCTTCATAAATCTCATAATGACCATGCCACAACATTGGGTGCGTTAATTAAGTCTAAAATCAAATACCATTGTCACATTTTAATCTTATATGCGTCATTAGATGATATAGTCATTAATATAACCAGATGCATAAGCATAAAAGCTAGGTAGGGGAACCAGTTATCAACTTTAACTGGAAGACTAGCTTCCATCGCATAATAGAAAGCCATACCAGATGGCATAAGCTAATGCCGCTATGGAAAAGAAAAACGTTCGCATTAGCACGACGTCGTTTTCTGCAGGCTGCCTAATAAATTACGCTATGTTCGTAGAAAAGCAGGGCACGTGCTGTTGAATAAGAGAAATTAAAATTCTGCTCAAGCAGTAACACACGAAAGAAGAGTTAATGCATGAGAAAATGGAGTCCCTGCGGCGAAGTTCACCCTACCGACATGACATCGCCTGCGGTGGCTATCTGGGCTCGCGGGAGCGGGGGACCGCTCTCCTCTGATTGTCCGCGTCAAATGACGCAAGTAGGGTTTTGTTTCGCGGGGGGATAATGTTGTTCAGCGCGGTCTTGAACTTCGAGCTTACTTTCGGGCTTTCTTTCTTCCTTCATTCATCCTGCCATCCCCGTAGACAATACGAAAAACTGCGCTCATTAAGCCACGCGCCGTGAACAGGCTCACTGAAGCATGAAACGCCCGGTTGCGCAGCCAAGCGATGTCACACACTTGTGCAGCTACACCCAGTTCGAAGCTGAAATTTCGTGCAGCGCATTCGAACCTCGCAGTACAAAGCGGCCATGCTGTCAGGTTGAAGACAAAACACTAGGGACTGCTGAACAGCTCCGCTGGGTCGCGTTTTCATCGAAGTGAATGCTCAGCACATGGTCCGCGTATCCAGTGATAGTGTTGCAACTTAAGTTGGCGCTTTGTGCTGGGCTGAGAGCCATAAGCGACAGCCATATCTGTTCTCGCATCAATCATTTACTGCGCGGTGTCATCTGAGCACGACTCCGCATTTCCCCACCCTTGCTGAGCTTTCCCGGCACTGCCCGAATGTCAGTGCGAGGGAGTAATAGAGGTTGCCCGTTCGCTTCGGCAGAACCAGTGCTCCCCAATTAATGAGACGAACCTTTAGGGGTCGCTGACATTGGCACAGCGGCCACTGAGCCTTCTGCGATAGCGCGAGCGGCAGGATCGTTGTAGTCGCTCGTCCGCGCGGCGATGAAAGAGCGCAGGCGCTGATTGGGCCTGTGTGGTTCGTCGGTGCAGATAATGTGATTATAAGTGAGGACTCCGGTCACCGGTCAGGCGCCGTGCAGGGTCAAGATCTATCAGGCGAAGTCTAATAAGGAGACAGCACAATTAAAAGCATTATATTGTACTTTAGTTGTTTAATATTTTATATCTAAAGACTTCGAACAGTGTTTACTGTTGACAAGGTTTCCGCCTCACAGACGAGCTATAATTCCTTCCTAATACCCAATGCTCTAGCAAAGTTATTTTCCAGTCGAGACACCGGAGCAACTTATTTGCTTTGTAAGCTAGGCAGTTCCGCACAATACACCGTAAAAACGACTGGGGGCAAGTAGTCAACAAGGTTATCTACTTTGTACGTACATCCGTTCTTGAAAGCTCACCGTGAAAGCGAAGGCTATAATGGTAACAACATGTTGCTCAAAAACCCTCTTAAATCGGCTTTAAAGGGTAGACAAACAAGGATGAGCAGTAATACATTGCTTTGATAATCTGCCATACCATTTCGGACCACCGGGGATAAAGTAGCTTCGTCGCTCACACTCTTTGCGTGGGATTTTCTACCATGAAATCAGTAAGTTTTTTTGATGCAGAAAGAGCAACTCTGCAAGCTTTGGTTATTATTTGATTGCTTGCGTTCCTGCCTAGTCTACTCCTCTGTAACTTTGACACCATGAAAAAATTTTTACCATAATGTTAGTATGTTGGTTGCACTCAGTTTTTTGAGCAACTAGCTAAGAAAGTTTTATAAGCAGACGAAGCGCGAAAAAGACACTAGGAAGGCAGACGAGATAAGCACAACTTGCGCCTCTGTTCCTAGCATGCTGTCTTTTTTTTGCACTTCGCGTTGTTATGAAACCAGACACCAACTACCTCATCAGAGTGTATTAATAAACTAATAACTTCTGCGCGCCACCAATTTTCATACCGTTCTATGAAGCTCAGAACGTATAAGAGACAGACACCCAAATCTTGGATAGGACTTTTATATTTCGGCTATTAAATGCATAATCATCCTCAGAGGTGGTGACGATAAATCGGGGAGGTACGCAAACCTGGAAAAGCACCTACAGCAAGGGCTGCTTTTTCCGTTGAGTATTTGTTTTCCTAATACTGTGGACGTTATTTTTTGTTTCGTTTTGAAGTGATTTTTTCAAAATATACACGAAAATGGCCGGCATTAAGCATGTTGTTTCATCTTCTGTTTTCGGATACTAGATTCAAGAAGAAAGCGTCTGCGAAATAATTGGGCGTCCAGCCTTTCGTATAAAATATTTACAAAAATAGTGAATATTAATATGCTTCGCTGTCGATGGAGGCTCCGTATATGTCTGGCTGGATGTGCTGGCTCTAATGCTTTTAAACGGTTCTATTAACTGAAGGAGATAAAAGCGTAGCGATATCATACAACAGTGCCAGAGTACAAAAATAAGTTCTGCTTTGAGCCACAACAGAACATGTTTCAATTCACAGAGACAATTTGGGGCACAAATTTCCGGTATCCCTCGCTGATCTTAGCATCACACGGGAATTTGGCTACGCCTTGTCTTCTAATGTGAAATACGCTTTTAGCTCGCATGCACTGAACAAAAGCCCCACTAAACTGACGCCACCACTAAGATAAAAACTAGCGCTAGAAACCAACGGCCTCAAAAAGTGAACTTTCCGTTCGGACGCGATCCCCGACTTCCAAGCGAAATTCGAACAAACGCAGGATCTCGTCAAGCAACTTCGTTTCCCGACCCCTTAGACCATCTGTCTATAAGCGCAAATCGAGTTTTATTTTAATGCGTACATGGAACAGACGGCGTTGCTTACTAGCGATTAAATCAGCGTACGTGCAACAGATGGCGTTGGTAATTGGATATTGACAGCACACGTGTACCGCACAACACTGACAAAAACTTGAAGCGTATAAATCATCTTCTAGTCGACATGCTTCGCCGGCTTTTTCAGGGCTTCCAAGTGCTTAGCGGCGATGGTGCTGCAGGCCTTACTAGCGAGTCAGATGAGTCAACAAACTGGAAACTATTTGTAGATGATGGACGTTAATCGGGTTTACGCCAGAGCATGAAAGAACTATACTATCTCGGCTAAGGCAGTTGCAGTGCGCGAAAGCGGCGTTACGCGTCGCTAAAGGACAGCTGGAAAGGGTTTCGAATTCGGCTACTTCCATATAATGGAATGTTTGCAGTTTGCAGGTGAAGCATGCCAGGTCTTTTTGTGCTAGCAGTGGAAATGGTTATGTAATCGCACATGAAAACGGCGACAGCGTTTAGGCTTCCACCCGCCACGGTGGCTCAGTGGTTAGGGCGCTCGACTACTGATCCGGAGTTCCCGGGTTCGAACCCGACCGCGGCGGCTGCGTTTTTATGGAGGCAAAACGCTAAGGCGCCCGTGTGCTGTGCGATGTCAGTGCACATTAAAGATCCCCAGGTGGACGAAATTATTCTGGAGCCCTCCACTACGGTACCTATTTCTCTCTTTCTTCTTTCACTCCCTCCTTTATCCCTTCCCTTACGGAGCGGTTCAGGTGTCCAACGATATATGAGACAGATACTGCGCCATTTCCTTTCCACCAAAAAAACCAATTAAAAAAAGGCTTCTCCGCAACGCACAGGACCGGTAGAGGGCTGCAAAATAGCGTCATCTACGGTGGGTGTATATTTTCAATGCCCAAACGTTTTCCAGAAAAAAAGGAAACAAATGCCACCGGCGACAAAGCCCACGGAGCGTTGCTTGGAGGAATTCTACGATGCACGACAGGGCGTGGACGAAAAAAAGCGAAATTCTGAAATAACACCGTAGATTACGTCGTCACTGAGTTTCTCGACATTTTTCTGACGCTACGAGGAGAACCCTGTTAACAGTCTGGGCTTTAATCGATGATTAGGTCACCATTTTAAAAGCTAGCGAGAAAAAAAAAACTCTTTATGCGTTGCCTTCGGCATTCATAGGTTGAAATCATTTAATTTCATCAAATTCTCAAAAAGGCGGTTGAACTTCGCTCCAAGGCCGAAGAAAAGTGAGCTAACGTTGCGTCTTGTGATGACCCCCATAATGCGCAGGTCCACACGGGACGGAGAGGCAAAGAGACACCGTATGGCTCAGTTTAAACAAACAGGTATATTCAATAATTACACATGATTAAGGTTATACATCAGAGGCTGGGGCGTCCGAGCTTACGTGCCGACGACTTCATGGGGGCGATGGAGTGGCTCCGGAGTTGGGCTCGAGCGGTTGCTGGCAGAAGCTGCACGCCGTCGGGCTTCGGCGCTGAAGGCCCTCTTGGCGAACGATGTCGTCCTGAGCGTTCTTCTTCCGTTTCTTCGAGGATGGTTCACAAACCCTTCCTCTAGTGTCGTTCGGCTTGGAAGATGAACAGGAGGCGAGCTTGTAGATGATGACAGCAGAGCATAATTTTACAACAGAACAAACTTTGCACTACTTTACTCATCGACCGGGCAGGTTAGTGCCTAAGTAGCATCATATTACATGCTAAGCATGGAGCCTCAGCTCAGACTGGACTGCATCCGTTTACATGTGCTTTTAAGCACTTGATTAACAAAGGACTAAGGGCGGTCATTTCCAGTGGCCCGCCCAAAGCATCAATTCTCCAATCTAAAATAACATGCGAGATGGGGACCACCCCTTTGGGTTGGGCTTAGCCTCGAACCCAGAGTCTGTTAACAATACAAACTAAATAAACAACAAAAACGCCACCACTCTCTCTCAAGTGAGAGTATACACAGGCTCTCTCTTCGGAGCTAATTCACTAGCGCCTGTCTTTCCACATTCTTGGCGAGTACTGCCTGTCCGCCATGACAGGTGTCCGTCGCGGCCCTTCTGGGAAGCTGTGGGTGCCTTCCCGGCGATAGCCCACGACAAAGGGGGGGGGAGGGAAAGAATGTCGTCTTCGCGGTAGCGCATAGCGTCGGCTGTGGTACGGCGCGCTCTGGCCCGCTGACAGCTCCCTTGTCCTGGAATGTAACCGGAAATTGGGGAGGATAAAGCCTGTTTCCCCGGGGCGGCGGCGGGTCCGGTTTTTCTGGTCGTCACTCAAAGAGCATGGCTGGGTAATTGATGATGCCGCTGTCACGGGTCTCCGTCTACGCCGCGCCGTCGAACGTGGATCCTCGTAGCACACACGGAATGTCACACTCGCTCACCCTCCAGAAGAATGTTCTCCGAACATTTGAGTCCACGCAGCTCCCCTTGTCCTTCTGAATCGCCTCGCACAGTGCGTCCGACAAAACACTTTTCGCTGCACTCAACACCACTGCACAACACCATATGCCTCCGCTGTCAATACTGGCGTCTCCAGGGGCAGCACTGATCTTCTTTTACAGATAAACATGAAACTCAGCACCCAAGCCTCTCCTTTCTAGTCCAAACTGGACGAAATAAATTTACCACAGTTACAAAGGAGCTCCCACTTCTAGCACGATCACGGCACAGACAAAAATATAGATAACGAAAGGAAGTAGGGCAGGTTCTGCATGCGCTCCGCATGCTCTCCTGTGCAGGCGTTACTTAATGACAGAAAGGTTTAACTACCAACTCCGATAACTTAACACATAAGCACATAGCAATGTTATGAGCTGCGGCATTACACAATTCTAAGCAGTTCACAACTCCGCTCTGTTTACGCCATTAGTCCGACTTAGCTTTCCGATTTCGCAGCGGATATCGGCCTTCATGAGTCATACTAAGTAAGTCTGTGCCCCTTTGTCTGCTTTGGGACTCGCGAGGGCTCGTGGCAGGAGCCTCTCCTGGCGTTATCTGCGCGGCAACCTCGCGCGCTTCTTCTTCTAGCAATGCATGAAGTAAATCCGGTGGCATTCCGGCCGTCACCTCGGGCGCCTGCCGAACAGATGCAGGAGAGGGCGTTTCTTGCGAACTATCTGCGCGCTCCGCTTCACTTCTGTCCCCATCAAAATCCGCGCTTTCCCTTTCCTCATTTCGTGAATACTGAACCGGTGCCGACTTGAGGCGATTTGCGTGTATCCTTATCAAACGCCGGTTCACGTCTCGGACTCTGAAGTTTACCGGAGAAAGCTTCTCGACAACCTCGCACGGTCCTCTCCACTTCGTCTGGAACTTACGAGCTAGCCCAATCTGCCTTTGGCAGTTTTCAATGTACACGCTGTCCCCCACATCAAACGGCGCGTCTCTAGCACTGCGATCGTGCACCTCCTTCCTGCGCTTCGCCGCTTTCTTTAAGGACTCCTTTGCGATGTCCCTCGCCACTTGCAAGCGCGATTCTAGCTCAACCTTATAGTCGTCCAGTGAAGCGTATGGGACACGACGGGGGCCCTCTGGCACTTCACTAGGCTGGTCCGGGTCTCGGCCGTAGAGAAGAAAGAATGGCGATTCGCCCGTGCTCTCGTGTGCTGCGGAATTGTAGGCAAACATTGCATACGGGAGCCACAAGTCCCAGTCCCGCTGGTCGCGCGAAACAAAATGCGACAGGAACACGGCCACGGTTTGGTTCAGTCGCTCCACCGCGCCGTTGCAAGCCGGATGGTACGGTGTTGTCTGCTTCTTAGCGATCTTAAGCAGCTCGCAAACTCTCCTCATTAGCTGCGACACGAAGTTCGTTCCCCGATCTGTCAAGAGTTGCCTCGGGGGTCCATGTCGGAGCACGATCTGTTCGACAAATGCTCTTGCAACCGTGTCTGCCTTCTGATCTGGGAGTGCTACCGCTTCCGCGTATTTTGAAAGGTGGTCGACAAATACTAAAATGTACTTGTTTCCGGAAGTGGTAGTGGGCAATGGGCCCATTATGTCCATACCTGTCCGCTCGAAGGGAGCCGAAACCTCAGGGAACGGCTGAATTGGAGCTGGTCTTCGTCCTTTGGGTGTTTTTCTTTCGAGACAGGAATGACACTTCGCACAGTAGTCTCTAACATCCTGTCGCATGCCACTCCAAAAGTACAAACGCTCCACACGCCTGCGTGTCTTCGCTACGCCAAAATGACCGGCGCATGGCGCATCGTGAAACGCGCGAAGAACCCTTTCTGTCCACGACCGAGGTATGACGACTCTCTCCCAAGCGGTTTTCTCTGGTCTCCCTTTCCTGGTTGGCCTCGTGCGCCGACACAGGGTGCCGTCTTTGTCAATGAAATAACCTAGCTGTTCGGGGTTAGACGGTGCGCCCTCTAAGCTTTCGATTATTCGCTTCAGGTCAGGATCTTTGCACTGCTCTGTGCGTAATTCGGCGGGGTCGACTACGGGGACAAACTCATCTATAGCTGCCACGGCAGCTGTGCGGCTGAGTGCATCAGCATTCAGATGTGTCTTTCCTGACTTGTGCTCAACTTCAAAGCAGTATTCCTGCAGGTGTAGATTCCTTCTAGCGAGTCGCGAGCTAGGGTCCCTGACACTCATCACCCATTTCAGAGGATGGCAGTCTGTGACTAGCTTGAATTTGCGGCCGTAAAGGTAGCATCTGAAGTGCTTTACTGCCCAGACAACGGCGAGGCACTCCCTTTCCGTAGCTCCGTACTTTTGCTCTGTGGGGCTCAGCTGTCGGCTAGCAAAAGCAACGGGATGTTCTTTGCCCTCGATAACCTGAGATAGCACGGCACCAACTGCGAACTTTGACGCATCTGTGGCCATAACGAAGGGCAAATTAAAATCCGGGTGGCGCAACAGCGGTGCACTCATTAGCTTCCTTTTCAGGGCCCCAAAAGCATTCTCCGCGTTTTCGTCCCAGCGAAAGGCGACATTTTTGGCTGTTAAGGCGGTGAGCGGCTTAGCGAGCTTGGCGAACTCCTCTATGTGCCTTCGGTAGTAACCGATCAGGCCGAGAAACTGCCGGACCTGGCGGACGCTAGTCGGGGATGGAAAATCCGAGACACACCTTAGTTTCTCAGGGTCCGGTCGCACGCCGTCAGCTGAAACAACGTGCCCGAGGTATTTCACCTCGTTTTTGAGGAATTGGCACTTAGAGGGCTTCAGCTTGAGACCCGCTGCTCTTAGTCGTACCAAAACCTGCTCAATATCGCGCAAATGGTTATCAAAACTGTCACTGTATATGATAATGTCATCCATATACACGAAGCACAGCCTCCCCAGAAGACCTGCCAGGATAACATCAGCGGTTCTCTGCCAGACAGCAGGGCTGTTGGCCAGACCCATCGGCATTCTTTTCCATTCATAGTGCCCTGAGGGCGTGTTGAATGCCGTTTTCTCGGCATCTGCCGGATCCATTGCTATCTGCCAGAATCCCGCCGCCATGTCCACTACCGTGAAGTACCTGGCAGAGCCCAGCTGAGAAAGCGTCTCCTGTATATTGGGGATGGGGTATGGATCGATGCGAGTTACGGCATTTAGTTTGCGGTAGTCCACTACCAATCGATACGAGCCATCTGGCTTTTCCACCAATAGTGCTGGTGCTCCCCAGGGTGACTTTGAGTGTTCGACAATGCCGCGATCAATCAGGTCCTGCACCTGCCGCTCCATCTCCTCACGTCGGGAGTAAGGAATCCTGTACGCACGCTGGTAAACGGGCGATGAAGTGCCGGTTTCTATCCTGTGCTTTATAACGCCACAGCAGCCCAAATCCAGGTTGGACGCGGCGAATACCTCCGAGTAGTCGTTCAGCAAACCAGCCAGAGCCTCCCTCTCCCTGGATTTTACGTGAGAAAGATCGAACGACACCTTTGGAGCAGCCGAAGGACTAGCATGCTCTACAGTTGCGAGTACCGTATCGGTGGGCTCACGTTGCTCTATCGCAGAGGTGAAGAAAGCCAATGTTTTGTTCTTGGGAAGGCTCAGTGGCTGCTGGCTACAGTTAACCACTCGTAGGGGCACTCTGTGGGCGTCATTAACTGTCACGAGGCACGCGGCTGCCTTCAGGCCATTGCTGAGAGAGTCGACCGGCTCAAGCACTCCCACGGCGCCGCTCTCTACATCTGAAGGCACAAACGCGTACAAAATGTGCTCCGACCAAGGAAGGACGACCGCCTCCTCGACCAGCCGGACGGCAACCCGCGAATATACCTTCTCCAATGATCCCACTGTTTGACGGGTGTCAATATCGGTAATGCGAATCTCAGCCCCTCTCCTGTTCAAAAACGGAACTTTTGAGCCGCCCGCATTAACCTCTTCCTCAGAGAATGAGACTACTACCTTCCCTTTTCTCAAAAAATCCTGCCCTAATATACCTGACGCTCCGTTTGGCAGAGACACCGTGTCCGGGCATACGTAGCAGGGGTGCTCCAATGCAATTCCGCCGAGAGAGAAGTGTAACCGGTAGAGTCCACTTATGCCAAGAGGATCCCCCGTTATGCCTACAAATTTGGTTGCCATACCACCAGACGCTTCCAACACCTCGCGGTCCCCCTTCCTTCGAAGCGTGTTAAAACTGCTCTCCTTAAGCAATGTCACCTTTGACCCCGTATCTATCAACAATTCCATACAACAACCATTTAACTTGCAACGCACAACAGGGCATGCCTCGTCGGCCACACAAACTACCACCACCTCATCATCTACTGCTCCCTCCCCACGCTCCTCAGGCTGGGGAGGACTAACTAGTTTTTTGACTCGGTATCTGGAGCCCCGCTGTAGGCTTGCTTAGGGCGTGTCTCGCCTGCTTCTCTTTGTGGCTCCCCACGGCGCACGTTTTGGCAGAACCTGGCGATGTGTCCGCGACCCTGGCAAGCGAAGCATACGATTTCTTCAAAATCTCGCATACCGCGCCTGTAGCTTTGTGGCGGTCTCCGGTTTCCAGCGAATGGGCGCTGTTGAGCGCGCGCTTCAACCTGGCATTCTACCTGCTGAGATAGCAGCTGTTCTGAGCGATCTAACCGCTCTGTCAAGAGAGCAACCTCAGGGTTGAGCACCGCTCTCTCTATGACGCGTACTCTCGCTGCGGCTGTCGTTAACGCCTCATTTTGTTCCTCATCCAATGCGGCCTCCACGGCTTGGTCGAAATTGCTCGGCTTGCGCGAGAGCACGAACCGGCGCACGGGGTCTTGCAGACCAGCCACGAACAAAGCGGTCATTTCCTCTTTAAGTATATCCTCCGCGTATTTCTTCTTAAGCTGGTCTCCTTCCTCCTCCCTGCTTAACGTATCGCGCGCTAAGCGCTGAAGCCGCGACGCAAACGTTCGCACGTCCTCCCCTACCATCTGTCCGGCGTCACGGAACCTCTGTACTCGCACGTGACGTGGTTCAGTGTCAAAATGCTCGAACGCGAGCTTCTTAAATTCCGCAAATGATTTTGTGGATTTTACTTTTTCGTCTCGCCATGCAAAATCATGAGCAGCTCCTGCCATCTTACACCTCGCCATTCCCAGCATTTGAGCATCGGACCATCCCCCCATTTTCCCAATCTCTTCTAGCATGGAAAAGAAATCGCAGATTGGAACCCCTGTCTTATCTCCCGTAAACGTCGGAATGACGCTTCCTAATGCCAGCATGCTTGCTCCGAGCGACGGCTGTGGAGTGGGAGCTCCCTCAGATACAGTCATTTTTTTTTTCAAGCCCTCCAGTGCCTCAAGCCTCTCAAATGGGGGTAAAAGTCCCACAATCAGTCCCGTGATTCCCTTTTGATTACAATTTTGAAGTAATGAATGTCACAGCATTCAGAGGACATTTGCTTTTGAGACCCCACTTCTGACACCAGTGTGATGACCCCCATAATGCGCAGGTCCACACGGGACGGAGAGGCAAAGAGACACCGTATGGCTCAGTTTAAACAAACAGGTATATTCAATAATTACACATGATTAAGGTTATACATCAGAGGCTGGGGCGTCCGAGCTTACGTGCCGACGACTTCATGGGGGCGATGGAGTGGCTCCGGAGTTGGGCTCGAGCGGTTGCTGGCAGAAGCTGCACGCCGTCGGGCTTCGGCGCTGAAGGCCCTCTTGGCGAACGATGTCGTCCTGAGCGTTCTTCTTCCGTTTCTTCGAGGATGGTTCACAAACCCTTCCTTTAGTGTCGTTCGGCTTGGAAGATGAACAGGAGGCGAGCTTGTAGATGATGACAGCAGAGCATAATTTTACAACAGAACAAACTTTGCACTACTTTACTCATCGACCGGGCAGGTTAGTGCCTAAGTAGCATCATATTACATGCTAAGCATGGAGCCCCAGCTCAGACTGGACTGCATCCGTTTACATGTGCTTTTAAGCACTTGATTAACAAAGGACTAAGGGCGGTCATTTCCAGTGGCCCGCCCAAAGCATCAATTCTCCAATCCAAAATAACATGCGAGATGGGGACCACCCCTTTGGGTTGGGCTTAGCCTCGAACCCAGAGTCTGTTAACAATACAAACTAAATAAACAACAAAAACGCCACCACTCTCTCTCAAGTGAGAGTATACACAGGCTCTCTCTTCGGAGCTAATTCACTAGCGCCTGTCTTTCCACATTCTTGGCGAGTACTGCCTGTCCGCCATGACAGGTGTCCGTCGCGGCCCTTCTGGGAAGCTGTGGGTGCCTTCCCGGCGATAGCCCACGACAAAGGGGGGGGGGGGGAGGGAAAGAATGTCGTCTTCGCGGTAGCGCATAGCGTCGGCTGTGGTACGGCGCGCTCTGGCCCGCTGACAGCTCCCTTGTCCTGGAATGTAACCGGAAATTGGGGAGGATAAAGCCTGTTTCCCCGGGGCGGCGGCGGGTCCGGTTTTTCTGGTCGTCACTCAAAGAGCATGGCTGGGTAATTGATGATGCCGCTGTCACGGGTCTCCGTCTACGCCGCGCCGTCGAACGTGGATCCTCGTAGCACACACGGAATGTCACAGTCTCTTCAAGCTGCCAAAATTGGCAGGCACGCCGGGCGGGCCATCGAACTCGATGAAGAAATGTTGCGGACGGGAGTGGCTCCTCAAGCCGTGAAATTAGCTAGGCAGAAATTAGCTAGGCGAATGAAGGAGGCAGTGCGTACCCCCAAGGTAGTACCTGGCTGCTACGCCTTCAAAGATTGCGCCTAGCAACAGCGCTATGAGCCAGTACAGAATCTTTTACGCCGATCCTGGAATGCAATTCATGCCGACTTCTCATAGCCAGGAGATAGAACAAAAATTTTTAATGAAATTTACGTTACGCAGTCTTATGTAGAAAAAGCTGCAGAGCTTGCGCTGGCTAGTAGGCCGCCATATTTACTTGTTTGCCATAAAATTAGTGACACCTAAATAAGGGCCGAGCAGCGTTATCAAAAAGTAGAAAAAAAGCCTTGTAAACATGGTTGGTGTTGTCATGGGCACAATTATAGGAACTTGCTAAGGCTCAATAAGGAACGGAAAAGGCAGGAAGGAAGAATAATCACCAGAGCTGTCGTTTGGACCTGCATTTATTACGGTGAAAGAACGGTGGCCAGGGAGTAAAGCTTCATGCGAAAACAAAATGACGTTTTTGGCACAATTTGGCGCTAGTGTTCAGACTTCAGACTTCCTAGTTACCAATGTGAGTAGTGTCTCCCCTTGTTTTCTGGTCTCTCACACGAATTCAACGTTGCAAGGCGACACCTACGTGCCGAGTTTTCGTTTCGGTCACAGAGGGTTTGTGTACTGGATAGTGGCACATTCGTTGCCGGCGGGTTGCAGAAAGTCGGCAACGTTGAAAGTTGCAGCAGGTCGCCTCGTACGTTGTCTGAGGCGCACTGCAGCGGCCTCAAAAACTTTTAATACAATACGCTTCCATCATTTGACCTCTCCATCGCCGAATATGGCACGGATGACCCTTTGAGAAGACAAAGACGTGGGCACGGGACTGAAAAGTACGCCTTGTATGCTTTACTAAATTGTAGATTCAGAGATCCGGTCTTGATAATGGCCCCGAACGTGGTATCTATCATTATTATGTGCACCCTGTCGTGTACATTTCGCGACGTGTCTTCTGAACATCATTTTTTTAATTACTCGAGAAAAACAACGTCTCTTGCTCATACGTAACAGACCAGTGCTGCTAACACGCCCCGAGGTTTCCAAAGTCTGAAAATTTGGTGTGCCGAAGATTAATGACAGAAATCCTCGGCAGTTAGGCAGGCATGGCGCTTTTTGTTAGCGAAGTTATAGAAATGTGCAACCTTTAACTTGAAGAGAGCTAAAGTTTTCGTAAGAAAAAAAAGGCTAGTATTCCTGGCCTTCTGTGTCTCCTTAAAAAAGAAAGGCAAACTCATTGGTTCACCTCTCATGCACGAATAGACGAAGGAAGTCTTTATCGCTTGTCGTTGGTGACTGACATTTTGAATTCTTCCATGTTTGATGCATCGAAGCTTTAGCGCGACAGCGCTAGAGCGAACGTCCGGACGAAAAGCTGTGCGCGTTGCCACATTCAGAATTAACCGGGAGTGCTCTGACGTCACAAGTTGAACTGTGGAATGAAATTGATTAAAACTCGACTTACACTGTGAAATCGAGGTCGCTGCATTACCGAAATGTTACTACATCATATAAGGACGTAAAGTAAACTAATAACGCTGAAAAGAAAATCGGAGTAATTTGCTGAGGATCGAACCCATGACCCTTGCGTTGCGAGTCATACACGCTTTCCTTAGGCTTCTGTGGCACGTTCATTTGCAGGGGCGCAAAACGGGGCCTGGTATGCCTCCTGATGTATGCTAATGAGCGTATAATTTTAAAGCGGTACTAATGAATACAGAAATTTTCAAACAGCCTTAACTTTGCCGCGTCGTACCTTTAAGACCGAGCTTAAGCGTCCCGTTAATTTTTATTTTTCTTACGTGAAAGAGCTTCTTTGAATTACTGAGCTAGCATCATTCGACTCAATAGTTCGTGTTGGGCTTTCTGAGTGTGATTTCGTCGGCTCTATAAGAGCTGCAAGCACGATGCAGGAGTAAGGTAAACTAGTTTTAGCGGGCTGTTAAAACACTATCTATAAACTTAGAGTGGCTGTATCTTTCAGCTCAGTTAATAAAACAAGCCATCGCGGTGGCTGAGTGGTTATGGCGCTCGGCTGTTGGCCCAAAAGACGTGAGTTCGATCCCGGCCGCGGCGGTAGAATTTCGACGGCACCGCGCCTCCGGCGGCTGTTCCGCACCACGTGACCAACCACGTGACAGCGTGGTGGCGCAGCCACGCTGAAGGCTCGAAATACTACCGCAATGTAGCGATCGCTACAATAATTATTGGCCGCCGCGGAGGGCTCAGTGGTTATGGCGCTCGGCTGCTGACCCGAAAGACGCAGGAAGGACCCTTAATCAATCCTGACCACGGTGGTTGAATTTCGATGGAGGCGAAATTCTAGAGGCCCGTGTACTGTGCGATGTCAGTGCACGTTAAAGAACCCCAGGTGGTTGAAATTTCCGGAGCCCTTCACTACGGCGTCTCTCATAGCCTGAGTCGCTTTGGGACGTTAAACCTCCATAAACTGAACTAAACTGTTTAATAAAACAGCTTTGTTCCATGCTAGAAATTTGTGCATAAATATAGTATCTGTTTCTGTAAGCCATTACGTCTCTAGATATACACCCATAAAGTAGTTTAAAATTTACTAGCTACATTTATGTTTCGCGGCAGTTTGTTTGCGAGTTAATTTTGAGCACACTGTCACCTAAGTGTCTGCAAGACTGCTATTAGTATTAGCCTTTGTAATTAAGAGAACTTTGTTTAGAAATGGAGACTAACAGAGCGTAACTGGCCAAGCCTGTGCTGACAACGAACACGGGTCAGGAAATCAATACAACTTTTTGCACTAAGTCTTATCAGCGTATCAGGTACATGGTTGTAGAGGCATTAAATAAGTAATACAGTGCGCAATCAACCTTACGGTTATACGAAAATTATGCAGTGATCAACTTTAACGTTGCTTTTCGCCGTTAAGTACAACTTCTTTTTCTTAGCACTGCTGAAAAGAACCCTCGAGAAATATTTGCGGAAACCCTAGAAAAGAATTCCGTGTTTGTGAAGTTCTCTTTCTCTAGGCATGGCGCTGTTTGTGATTAAGAATCTGAGTTTTACCAGCGGCCTGTTTATGGTCTATCCAAGTATTTAAGATTCGGGGAAAATCTCCTTCTGCAGGAAAAAAAAAATACGGTTTAATTTCCGGTATTCATTTTTTCAGAGCACAGGGACACATCGAGTGAGCCCTGACGCGCATCGCAGCCCAGTAAAAAAACATCAAAGAACTCTCTTTTATGAGTGAATGCTCCTTCATCCGGCTTCTACCTCAGCGAGGGCCATTCAAAGCTCGCGTCCTTTTGCCATAGGATAATAGATGAAAAAAGCAAGGGCCGCGGATGCGCGGAGATTAAAGACAGACTTTGTGTTTGCTTCAAAAAACAGTCGATGTTTGCGAACCTGGATTCATAGTCTCGTTATTACGCTGTTCCCAGGGTTTTGATTACGGACCTCCGGTTTTCATTACCCTCTTTGGACCTCAGTTTGGTAGGCGCCTTATAAAGATGTTTGCAAATATTTCTTTAGTTACACCCAGAGCACGTGGCGTTGTTAAATGCCGCGACTCTTCTTACAGCGTCTGCGCACGGGCTTGCGAGTGCACTTGATTTTGCATCGTTCATTACTTACGCCCCTCTGGACTTTAATTTGCGGCTAATATATGGATTTTTATACGCTCTACTCATCTTTGCGCACTAACTTGGTATTGCATGCTTCGGGCGTACTGAAATGTCTCTTCCAGTAGGATGCGTATTCGCGCTTAGCAGTGCCGTAGCAGCGCAGAGCTCGTCGATTCCTACCATTGTTCTAGCTTCAGTTGAATACCCTCGGCCCAGCCTGGAGAAACATTCGGGGCGGGCTCAGTAAATTACAAACAAAGGATTCTTCAAATAGACAGTTTGGTTTAAACTCATTTGAACGCTTCCATTGCGCAGTACTTCAAAAGTAATACTTCTCGCCCCGGCTGTTAACATGCGCGAGGGAAATGAGGAATCGCCAAATCAGTTGCTTACCAACCAAAGTAAGCGGGTCCAGCAGACCGCGTTGAGTACCACTTTACGCGTTGAGCAGTTGGTTCCGATAGCAGCCGCCAGAAGGGTGTTGAATTGTCTTCCTGCTAGAGAACAACACGTGACCGGCAACACGTCTGACAAGGCCGAACATGGTGGCGTGCTGTGAAGCCTATCAGAACATTGCACGCCTTCGGCGTGGGCATTTAGTCAAAATGAGCGGGATACACCCGCTTGTCATTAGTGGTACGTTGACCGTACGAGCGTAGTCTAGATAAAAATATGCACTCTGCATTTTACGTAAATATTTCCCCTAAACCTTCATGTAAAACATAATCATCATCATTAGCCGCACTCGTCCACTGGACCAATACCTCTCCCATTGATCTCCAAATATTTTTTGTTTGTGCCACTTACCCTATATCAGCTGAATTTGTGACTTCATCTCCATATATATGACTTAGTTCCAGCTGCTGCTACGTGTCCTTATCCTGGAAACCATTACGCTTCCTAAACAGGTGATTAGTTGCTAGCTCATCGCAGTGCACGTACGTACCATCTAATTAAACCTTTTCTTCTTTCTTTTTAGCTTGGCTATCATTATTCCAGTTGATTTTCAAATCTATCCTATTTTTTTCATGATTTGCGCACTGCCTTCAATTCAGTTTCGAGCCTTGTCATTAGGCCTGCAATGAAATGTTTTTCTCATGATGGATACTGGCAAGCTATGATTGCAAATGTACAAGTGTCTTTCGAGATGCATTGAACCCTCCCTGGTAATTTCATTCTCGTCGTGCGGACCTGCGCTCATTACATGGCCAACGCCTATGTGCCCCTTGGAAGTTTCGATATCTGATTACTTACCCAAGTCTGTTTTTCCTTTCTCAGTCTGCTTAACACCGCTTTAGACTTCTTCATTCGATTTTCAGGCCCACCGTCGCGCACGGCTTGTTTAGATATTGAATCGTGGGCTGCAGTTTCTCTAGTGACTTAATAAGCAAGCGAAGGTATACAGAAATCGCAGTTTAATAAAGCTTTTCAATGGACTTTCACACCGAGCGCCTCTCTAGTTAATCCCTTGAATTCACTATTCAACCCCCTTGTACACTTAAAGTGAATAAAACATCGGGACTTTGTAACATTGCCTAATATACCTTTATTAGTGGTATTTTATCACTTCCGCGTTGAATTACGTTCACAGTTCAGTCTCTGCCAATATTATCTATGACATTTATATACGCTCCTTCCACATCCTTGTTGCGTTACAGTTGTATGAGTGCTGACGCTTTTAAAGTTCCTGAAGGACTCAGGACTAAGTTTAAGGCTATAACCTTTCAGAGTGTGCCTGTGTACTCTGTTGATAATGACCAACGGACACGTAAAAAAGTGATCTCCATTTCCTCTCTCCCCTTTCTATCCCTCCCTCCGTTCCCCTTCCCACACGTGGAGTAGCATTTTTTTATCTCTCTTTGTGACACGTGATTCATGCATGGTCGTCGAAAAGTTCGGTAAAGGAAGCAAAAAAAAATCACCACATTTCAAACAACGGAATATTAGAGCTAGCTAATTCCTAGTAATTACAGATAGAATAACAACAAAGTTGTGAAGTTGTTCGATATACATGGCGAAATATTCTTCATGATCCCAATATCGAACTTCAACTGGCGTCGGACATTTACAATAATAAGCTTTCCACAACACATCAGCTGTGCAGACCTTACGACAGGAAACAGTCGATGGAACCTTCAAGGCCTGTGAGTCTATTCGTGTCTTGCCTAAGCAACTCTTCATAGGAACAACTGACACTAACCAGGTCATCATCAATTTACTTCATCACGAACTAGCTTAGCGAGCCTTAGCAAGCCAGTGACAGAAATAGAAGTTAAGTGCTTCTAATGGTTATTGACCATGTCGTTATTGGCAATACAGGCTTCATTGACCGCCTGTCTGGGTACAGAGAAGTACTACCAACCTCAAGACAGCGGCGCTATCAACACAACAGTTGCGTCACGAATGATATGTGCTTATAAGTACAAAAAAAGCGATGACACATAACAGCACTTTACAAGCGTTCACAAAAAGCTGCTATAATGAAATGGCCGGCATTACGCTTACTGTTGGAACTTTGCCAAAGTCGCTATCACGATTTTGCAAGCCAGCGGAAATGAATAAATGTAAATCTTTAGACCTGCCAGAGCAGCAAGGTCACCTTATTAGATAGTCTTCTATATTCAGAGGGAAAAAATAAAAAAGAAGAAGATGAAACACGAAACTATCGATATTCTCACACCTCGTGTTGCAGTCTCAAAATGTTCAATAAGTAATGCAGACATCAATTCACAGCTGGGACTATCCTAGCCCGCCGTGGTCAGCTGCAGCTCTTCAAAGCAGCGAAAATGAGAGAGCAGCACTCTACGAGAACTTCACCATCCGAAGTGTACTGCCGTGACTACTGCACGCTCCACGCCGTCTGATGTTGTCAAAGCAAACACAGAGCGCTTTTCGGCACCTATAGCATTTATAAGCCATGGAAACCGAACACGCTTCATGGTCACTATGTGCACATTTTACTCTGTGGCAACTTACGTGCCCTATTAACAGCACCGTATGATTGCTGCAGCAGAAAATTGGAAGCATTACACGCGCACAGCTATGATGACAGACAGACTCTCAAAAAAGAGCCCTTGTGATGCGCTAATATTTGTAGGACTGATTACATTAGCGCTGTATTCTGGTAACATTCACGTGTTCAACGTGCTTACGACATGGTCTCAACTGACCTGCTGCCGCTTCACCTAAGCTCATATTCCCAAGACCATAGCTTTACAAAGTAAGACAGTACAAGGATTTTGAGAGAAAGCTCACAGATCGTCAAAATCGCTGTTAATTTATTTAGTCGCAATGCTTCGCAACAAAGCTCGCAAAGAGAGACAGATACTGATAGCGTAGCATGTACCGCCACTGCCACCCTTTACCGCGTACCGTGAGCCGCCAAGGCGGACCCGCTCATTGGTCCCGACGTGGAAGCAGGCGCGCAGGTAGCCGGCATTTGGCGCCACCCGGCACCAGGTGGACAATGTGCATATCCAGAGTGGGTGGTCGCGCGCCTCATATATGAGTTCTTATTTTTGCTATAGCATTTAATTTGCCTTAAAAAAATTCAGTTTCTCTGTCACAAAATTTCCTGATTGGTCGAGAGAGGTCAGGTGACCTTTTGACGTCATCACATACTGCTCAACGTAGTAGGTGGCAATGTGCCGCCGGATTGTGAGCAAAAAGCCTAGACTTGCAGGTGGCAGTTGAATTAAACTTTCATCGGGAGAGGACACATCAACTTGTGACGTCATCACAATCTGTCGCCATGGCATGTGGAAACCTGCCCACAGGGCTGTGAACTGCCTTACTCCTGTGGCACGTGGCGGAAAATTCACATAAATTCACTGCAATTGCCACCTTTTCAGCCTTCCCTTGCGCATGAGGCTTACGGTAATCCGGGAATAGTAACACGTGAGTCTCACATGCCTCACCGGCGTCTGTGTTCGAAACATCCAGCTGCTGAGGCAGTGGCGCATCGCTTAGCCGCTATACCACTGAGCTAGTAGTGGTATGAGGAATCAGGGCTATCTTTCAATGCGACTCAGGGCGTTGGGACGACAAATATAAAAATCTGAGCACCCCCAAGATATGTAAATGAGCCCACCCCTACAAATATCAAAAGACCCCCAAAATTTTGGAACAAGACCCACCCCAAAAATGAATTAAGGTGGATTAGTGGATCGGACTGGTATCATCCTAGTGATAATATATTGCGAAGTACCCAAACATTCTGGAAGGCGGTCACCCTTGCATATAAGGGCAATGGAACCGTTTCTAAGCGGAATTTTGGCGGGAAAATGGCAAGAACATTGGACTCTCATTGTTGACACTAATGCAGGCAACCTAAATGTTATCCGTTTTTATTCTTTAAAATGTGGTTAAGAAGGCCCCCACGTTTTTAAGGAGAGTGATTCCTGCTGAGTGCGCTCGCAAAAGCCAGCATAGCTAGCGGTGTAGCTCAGGAGAGCAAACTTAAAGGCAGTTTCAACTATAGATTGGGGGCAATATTTTCATTTATTTTGCTTTGCCCTGACTGTAATATGGGGGAGTAGCCGACACGTGCCGCTCCTTTTACACACGAAAACGTAATGGCAGGCAGATATTCTTCATAAAACAAACTGCTCTATATTGTTTCAGGAGGAACAAGGGCCCAGATGTATTATTCTTCATCCTCTTAAAAACTCTCTTCTGATATTACTGAAACAAAGCAGCCAGTCGTGGAAACCCTAACTATCTTGTTTGAACCTATACAAAGCGAAATTGAAGCAGGAGGACTAATCTCCAACTTTTAAATGAGAAATTTCGCAACTATAAATTTGAGCTCAATGACTGCAGTATTCCTGGAGCACAAAGCAACAAAGACAGTCGTGTAAAGAATTGGGCGCGTTAATTGATTCCGGAAAAAGTTTAATGTGAAAACTGCTCCGTTAGCAACATGGGCCTATAGTGCTGAGAAAAATATAAAGATCGCATATAGGAATAAAATAAAAATGGATAACGAATGTGTTCTTTACAGCCTGAATCATCGTTGTCGCTGAGGATTCTTATTATATAAATTGTCGCCTCTCTTCATAACGCTTTATATAATGCTTGGTGAACTCAGGCAAACGTTTTCAAACAGAAAACACAGAAAGAGAAGAAACAAAACAGCCAAAAAATAGAAGGCGCGTTACTCCCTTAACGCCTCGGGCAGCACGAAAGTATGTCTCAGAGAGACTGCTCCACAGACTGCTTCGAAAGGATTCTGTGGCCTCTCGGGTCGGAGTGCGATGGTGCGAGCGGAATTCTTTGAGCCAACTTATTGTGTCCAGTTATCGAGACCGGGTGAGCCGAGGCGCTTATATAAGAAAAACCCGAACCAATCAAGTTCTACGTATATATAGTTTCGGGAACACTTAATAGACGGAAATATATTAAAAAATATCAATCGCTATCGCAGGCCTACCTTCTGGGCGTAGGAATACTGAGCACGAAATCCCAAAAAAAAAGAGGCGCAGCGTTGAAAGGTTAAAAGAGTGCACTGAAGATGAGGTAGAGGGGTCCAGGAGGCTGCAAAATTAAGCTTTGGAGGAGTCGTACGGTAGGTCTGGCGCACATCAGTGCTTTCGCAGCCACGCTTTCTGACCCTTTGCGGGTACGTATGATCAAAGGGTTTCATCAGTCCTGCCTTTCTTTCCTCGCCCTTTTGTTCCCTCCTAGCCTCGACGGCACATCCTTGCGTGGATGCATGAACCGTGCCTTCCTCTTCCCCTCATCTCACTTTACGCCGCGAGAGATCGGACGTGTCTTTCCAAGTTTGCAGCGCCTTTTCAATTGGCGCGTTAACGTGTGGAGGAAGCCGTCTCTCCCTGTTCCTCACCCTCTGTCTCAGTCTCTTTTCCTTTATCCGCAAGAGAACATAGCCGGGAACTTGCGGCAGCACTGCTGGCAATGGGCCCGTGTCTGTTTTTCTACGTTGGCTTCTAGGCAGGCTGTCTTCATAATTAACCTCGGGATAGAAGGAGGCGGGGAAAGAGGAGAAGCTTGCTCGAAAAGAGGCCAATTACGCTGTTTTTCTCTGTGGCGAAGGGCGGCACGTGGCTTGTGGGACGGCGGATAAGTTTCCGCGACTTCCTTTCGCGTCTGTCAGATGCGCGAAGTCGACACCGGGAAGTAAGGAGCAACGAAGGGGAATAGAAGTGTAGGGGAGAAACTCGCGGGAACTTTAGACTTGCCCTGTAGAAAGTGGACGCCCCTTATTGTAAATGTGAAAAGACGTATAGGTTCTTTCTTTCCGAGTCCTCATTCCTCTCGTCCTTATGCCGAGAGAGAGGCATGGCGCACTGAAGAAGTACTAGGCGCAATGAGAGATGCCCCGCTTTACCGCTCCCTTGAAAGAAGGAGACCGTCTCCGCATGACTTCATCCGTCGCCTAATAAAGGAGACTGCAGCTCGGTGGCCGGCATGTTCGTACGGAGTGATTGTTCTTTCTCCGACCGCGGCGCTGTTTGGAGCCGTATAGCCCTTGTGTCGTTGACGTGCTCTGCGACCGGAAGCCTCCCCAGCCGCTGCCGTTCGCAGGCGTCCTTCAGAAGAACGTCCGAGTTTCTTACGTGAAGAAAGACTGAAAAAAAAGGGGGTTCAAAAGAATCAACGGGTGGCCGAGGCGAATTCTCTGTGCAGTCATCCTTGGGGGTTTCGGTGATTGAAACGAGGAGCGCAGGGGAGTAATAATAACGGCTGCAAAGAGACAGCCTCCTTGTGAGAAGACCTGCGCTTTTTGTGGAGAAGAAAGTTCACTACGCACTAGGCCGGAGCTTTCGCAGAAGGAAACTTTTAATAAGTCGCCCCATTTTATTGTCATTCCTTTATTGCTTCTTTTTGGAAGGGAAAAATGGAAGGCTTAGAAGAAGTGGGGAAACGTACCGCATCAGAGGCATTGTTGATTTAGCTGATGTTGTCCATTTGACAGACACAGTGAGAAAAACCAAGCCTGTTTATTTTGATTTTTGCGAATAACTGAGCGGAAAAATTACGGGGTTCTGGTCTACAGACAGTGTCGAAGAAGGCCTCTTAAGACATTGTTTATGATCAGAAAACATACCAAAAAATTCTGGACAAAAGCATATTTCAATGGGACAGAACGTATGAACACAATTTTTAATATATTTACAAGATTTCACTGTAAAAATAAATGTATCCGCAAATCTCTCTTTGGCAGGTTTGCATTTTGCTGCTATTAACGTTTTTGCTGTCGTGAAAAACGATCCTTATTGGTTTTTACCGCAGTCTTAACTGCTCTATGCCAGCAATAGAAAAACTTAAAAGAAATATTTTGCTACACATCGGAAGAATCGATCATTACCTTCAATACTTCCAGAGCAGTACATTACAATATTCGAATGTTCAAAATATTTTTCCAAGAATGCTGGGCATGGAGGGTGAATTAGCTAACCCACGGCTGTGCCTAAAGCCAGATGATGAAAAAAATGGCTCTGGGGGTATTTTATTCACAATGTTTAATGATTCCACTTACGGTAATGCTTCAGTGCTTGTGTTAGCATGTACAGAGAAGTCTTACCGGTAACATATTAGTATGCAATACAATATGTCTTGTTTTATTTCAGTGTACCATATACCATTTCTTTCAAAAAGAATACTACAAGCTATTTTATAACATGTTTGAGAACGAACGCTATATTTGCAATTTTTCAACTCTTAGAAAAGTTTTGAATTTAACTAAATGATCATGTTATTATAATTAGTTCGCCCGAGGGGTAGCAGCCGGGACGCAAGGAGAGAGTACTGTTAGGAGTGGAGTATAGAGCGCCTATAAAAACGTACAAATAAGACCTATAATTTATAGAAAAAGTGCCACCGTGAACGTGTGTTTCCGTTTGAAAAAATCCACGCTCGACGTGACGACATGTGTACGAGCGCAGCAGCCGAAAATCACGATAATGTCAGATGGTTTATACTCGCGTTGTTATTTCTCTAGCGGCTACAACACCACATCAAAAAGTACCGTGACTTTTGTATTGATGGTAAATCAATACTAAATCAAATCACTAAGAACGTCCTGTAGTTTCTCAGGTTTAAAGGAGTTGCTACTTGGAAAGCGTTACCTGTAAGAACTTTCTAGAAATTTTTCTAGAATCTCTAAACGTTATTGGAAGCATTTTCGAAGTGCTCAAAACACTCCTGCTAAAGTAACGCACTGCTGGCCGGAAAAAGATTTTGGGGTATGGCGATGAAAGAGGCTTCGGTCAAGGCGCAGGGTAAGAAAATCAAACAAATAGCAGAAAGCGCACATATGTGACATCAAGGAGAGTTCATATTAATGCATTCAGACTCAATCAGGCGCTCAGACACGTGGATCAATGCTCCACACATTGTACGGAGGCTTGCCGCGCATGCACTGACAAAGGGAATAGTGCCGAATGTCATCCATTTTCCATTTCCTCTCGCATCATTTACATAACCCACATTCACAAGCACGTGCTCGCTGGCACGATCAGATGCTCACGTGCCGCAGGGCGAAAAGGTAAGCATCTGAGTGCGCAGGGAGTAACGCATTGCCCCGTTCACGAGAATGCGCACACATATGACCTATTAGATGCCGGCTTGCTAGGCCAGGTGCATTGCTCACCTGAAGAATACATGGGACATTATATTGTTGACCAGGTGCCTTATTCTTCCAGCGAGTGAAACAAGTGCAGTTTTGAGAACATCGAATCTCGTTCCACCCCTTATGTTGTGACAAGGACAGGCTGTAGGCAGTCATATATTTATTCAATCCAGCCAAGAATGCAGAGATGCGAGCATGCCTAAGCCGTTCGTTGGCTGATGCGAGTAACGCCTAGCAGCAGCGGTAGTATTCACAGCGCGAAACTAAAGAAAGAAGTGTACATCCATAATGACTATGGTGAAATATGAATACAGCATTGCGGTAAGCAAATTTCGCAGAATAATTAGCGCGCCTGTGGACGTATTATTCACTAGCGATCAAAGTTCCCAATGGCGCTCTAGAATGAGTTCCGCAATTTACATCTACAAGGAAAGTATGTCATTCGATGGCTAATGTTGTCAGCTTATTACTTTGTATAAAAGAGGATGCTTTCTCTAAACTAAAGGAGCTTGGGGGTTTCATTAAAGTTCATATACTATTGGTCGCTATACATATCAAAAGCAACTTGTCGACTCGGCTCTCGGTGCTATAGGTCTTCTACGGGCGCTGCAACAGCCTCACTACACTGCTTGCAGGCAAACTCCATGGCCTTAAAACTTTGACAAAGGCTGTACATGCACACTGTCAGAGTAAATAAAGGAGGAGGTCCCAGAACAAACGACTGTGCATAGGATGCCCCTTTATAATGTACACGGTAATATAAAATATATGTGAAAAAGAAAAACGCATTTGGAATTATTAAATAGACACGTTACTAAGCGCCCATACGAATGAAAAACGTTTTTGATGCGTTTAATAACATATGAACATAAAAGTTTTTTTTGAAAATTGCAAAATATAAAAATATTCAGGGTGTTCTCTGTATGCGATAAACATGAAGGAATTGAAGTGATTGAAGGTGTCTGAAGGCGGTGATAGGAGGAATGTACGAAGATTATGTCAAAGAGCCTAAATGCTTGGTGATTGTTTAGTGTGGATTCCACAAAGAACCGGCAGAGAAATAGACTGAAAGTTACCGTAGTTACGACGTTAGCATTAGGGTTTGGTAGCAAGCAATTTTTGTGCGGCTAACAGCATCCAGGGTCATAAGTTGCCATGAACGGCCAGTTCGTTATGGAGGCGCTTATAGCTAGCAACACACAAAAAAATTGCGGTTTTCAGTTTGGCGCACAGCCTGCCTACCTTTGTTTCGAAGACTTCGTGCGTAAGTAAAACCTAATTTCGGAGGATATGCACAAAGCCTAGCATGCTAAAGAACAATTTATGAATAACTACCAACCCAAGATGTGAACTGTTTGGTATTTGATGTAACTAGAGAACAGGATGGCACGAAGGGCGGCAGGCAATGAAAAGTCAATGGAATCTCCGGATGGAGGATTCACGTGTACTCAAAACACTTGTTTCTTTTATTGTGCCCGAAAATATATAATGCCTGAGGTTCACGGCGGACGACGAATTCCTGCAATGATTGGTACCCAGATCAGTGGAGCTAGTTGACCTCTGATCAAATTCTTACCGTATGACAGATTAACACTTTCAGTGCCGATTTCTGTTCGCCTTAATGCGAACGCTCAATTTTAACTCGAATGATTGTTATAGGGCACCGACTCCGGTTCCAGAAATCGAAGGGGCACGAAACTTACAGCTTCAAGTTTCACATATTTGAACAAAATTGCTTCTCTCTGCTATAAATGCACAGCACAGACGACCCCGGGACACAAGAGCCCACGTGATGACGCCCGCAATCATGGAATTCCGCCGGCTCGAAAATAACTCCAATCAGAACTTCATTGTTCGCTCGAATCCCATTTTACACATTTCACACTTCAGGCTGGCGGAATTTGTCAAGTTCTCGGTCTGAATTGTATTATTCTGCGCCCGACAGTTCCATTCTAGCGCCATCCTTTACCAAAATTGAGACAGAAAATGGGAACCAAACAAAAAGCGCAAAGACGAACTCCACCCTATTGTCGCGAGGCAGGGCGCTTTCAATAGCGTTACGTAAGCACTAGTTGCGTTCCAACCATTCACCCCGAGCCCCGATTACCGCTCCAGGTCACGTTGCTCGAGCACATCGCTCGCCGCGTCGAAATCCTTGCGCCTACAGCACAGATTTGGGCGATAAAATAGCAGATGCGCTAAACTTTTTTGAGTAATGTCCTCAGGCCAGAAGTGCAGCTCTGAGCAAAAGAAAAACTAAAGTACAATGGCGTAAATCACCTTCTGAAAACATCAAAAAATGAAGTGCACATTCAGTAGCGATATGTGCGGAGGAAGTACGTATTAAAATGGGAAAGGAGGGGGACGGGGCAGAAAGGTGGGAGGTTTCTGAAGTACAGAATAAAACAGCAGCTGGGTTGAGGGGGGGGGGGGGGGGGGGGGGGGGGGGCTTCTTTTTCACTACGCCTATACATTTTGCAGGCTGCGAGAGAAGTAACAATAAAACCAATTCAGAAATAAAGACACGCTTCTTCGCTTTACAGTGTCGCCCAAGTGAAAATGTGTTAGGTTCTGCTAAGTTCCTTGTGAACTGCAAAGTTTGTAGAATGAAGATGGCGCGCACAACTTTGTTATGACTCAATTTTAGTCCTATCCACCGGAAGTCTTTGAGGGGGGGTGTATGATGCGAAAGGCCTATTGAGTGCAACAACACCTCTGCAACCCAAAGCCTAGCTTGCCTCAGAACTGAAAAAAAAAAAAAGATAACATCGAACAACGAGTTCATGCGATACTTTCTCCAGGAGCTTCTGTGAACTCGGCGAATGCCATTAAATGCTGCCATTTGACGTATCGTTTTTTTTTGAAGTGTTGGGAGGTTCCTCTCACATGAGTGACTCTGGAAACCTCGCTGCGGCTTTTCACGCTCAACAGAGCCTTTTTTACACCGATTAGGAACCTTTCTAGACTTTCAAGATTGAGAAAGAGGTGCTCTAACACAGCCCTTCGAAGCGCCTTCCATTTACTTCGCGGCTCAAAAAGCAGATTGTGCACTGCTGTAGAGTGGCGACATCCGAGAAGAAAGGCTCTTCGCTATCAAGAAAAAGAAAACGAAAAAAGAGAACATAATAAAAATGGCGCCTTTGCTTTGTGGTCTTAGAAAGAGGCGCACCTACTTATGGACATGTGTTTTACCTAGAAGTTAAGAAACCTTAACATGTTGATAGACAGGTATCTCGCATGAAATAGCGGACCTGAAGGTTTCCTTCCTGTGGGGTCTACAACAGCTGAGTAGTGAAAAGAAAACGCTTGTTGAGCAAAATTGGTGGTCTGGATTTGCAGCGCAGAAACTAAGCTGTGTAGAAACTACATATTTAGGTATGGCAGTGCAACAAACGATTTCGCTCCTCTGAGCCCTTTTCCCCACCTCTGCAATATTTTATATACTTTTTCGAAGCCATTAACAAAATCATCATAAAAAGGATTCATATTGATAGCTGTTGCTTGTGCGGCACTGAAATGAAGGAACAAAAAAACGTGTAAAAAAAGACATCGTTGGTGACCCGCCCGTACTCTTTTTCCTGTGTTATAGCCGACATGATGTCGATATTATTATTATATCATGTTTAGTGCAGAGAAAGGTATACAAAAGTTAAGCGAGGAGACACTTCATAGAAGGATGAAGGGATGAAGACAGACAGACAGACAGACAGACAGACAGACAGACAGACAGACAGACAGACAGACAGACAGACAGACAGACAGACAGACAGACAGACAGACAGACAGACAGACAGACAGACAGACAGACAGACGGACGGACGGACGGACGGACGGACGGACGGACGGACGGACGGACGGACGGACGGACGGACGGACGGACAGACAGACAGACAGACAGACAGACAGACAGACAGACAGACAGACGGACGGACGGACGGACGGACGGACGGACGGACGGACGGACGGACGGACGGACGGACGGGCGGGCGGGCGGGCGGACGGACGGGCGGGCGGGAGGGCAGGCAGGCAAGCAGGCAGGCAGGTGTGGAGGCAGGTAGGCAGGCAGGTATGTAGGCAGGCTGGTAGGTAGGTAGGCGGGTCTCTAGGTCTACAGATAAGAGATATATAGATGAGACATGTGTTTATAGATCACACAGAGAAAAGAATCTGCTACCCCTATTGCACCGAGGTGGTTCCTGCCGACAGCGGTGAACGCCAAACAGTTCAGCGCATGATAACGATGCCTACACAGCGCAGCACGAAACGAAGACTCGTGGGACACCATCAAGAAGCGCTCTGAGCCCCTCTGTCACGACCGCGCACCCTAACTAATGCCTCGCTGTGCATAGGCCCGACAGCGTTCTTCGTGCGCTCACGACACTGAAAACACAGCGCGCTCTAGCTTCCGCTGCTTGAGCCCACGAAGTGATTACGTTTTTGGAAGCGCAGGTTTCGCTGAACCTTAATTAAACGCACTTCCAGCAGGTCCTGTTTGCGAAAACAGAAAGGACGGATAGACGTGACCGAGGCGTTTCCTCCAGACTGTGAAACGCTGTTCACTGGCGTGGCAGTTGCAGAGTATCCAACGCTTTCTCTCTTAAATTAGCAGTGCTAGCATAATGTAGCTACCAGGAAAGGCCCCGGAGCCAGCACGAGCGACGCGCGTAATCTTGGGCCAATCACGTGCGTTCATTTTAGATATTCTTGCGGAAAGCACGCTGGTCAATATCCTCTCTGATGTCCTGGTTGAAGCAACGTAACAAGTTGGAGTGTGTTAATCTCAGTGATGTAATATATGCTATCCTAATAAAAGTGCTAGCCAAGAAAGGTTGTGAATGAAAGTTGCAGTGAAATTAACTAACGTGACAGCTTCCAAGGCCCTTCAACGTTTTCGTAACGCTTAAATCGCGCGTCAGTAGAGAGGAAAGAGAGAGATAGAGGAATGAAGGGGAAAGCGCAGCGCAGCCCACGGCACGTATGACTTCTTCTTTTCTTCCGTTCATTGTAGAGAAAGCCGAACTTTTGCTTATAGTCGAGGATATTGCAAAGGTACAGAATTACTATCGCTGCATTTATACACGAAGGATGATTATCCGTACACTTTTAAAACGCGGTTACCATCCGGTTCGCATCAACCGGATAAAGATTGCCGGGAAACTGATTCCTCACAAACACTAGCGCATGGACAAAGGACGGAGTAGTGGACATAAGTGGAGAAAAAATTAGCATGTACCAATTAGCTAAACTTTCTATTCAATGACCGAAGAGAAACTGGTGGAAAAGAGTTTAAACAGTACCGGTCCAGATTACATCCAGTTATTTCTTGCGGAGATCTTCAAAATGAATGTTAGGACAAGCCACAAAAGAGTACTATTGAACAACATATATAGCGATTGCTTCCTGAAAGGAGAAGACAGCATGACTGTAGAGCGTATTGCACGTGCTTTTTTTTTATGTGCATTAAAGGAATGAGCATGAAAAGTAGTAGCACCCGCCATAATGTATCAATGGTTCAGGCGCTCAACTACGGAGCCGGAAAACAGGGTTCAAACACGGCCGCGGCGGCCTCATTTAAGTGCAGGCGAAATGGAAAAGGCGTCTGTGTGTTGTGAGATATCAGCTGTCGTTAAAGATCTACAGGAGCTGCACTATGGCGCCTCTCTCTTTTTCAAGCCCTGCTTTTGCTGCCACCCCCCCCCCCCCCCCCAAAAAAAAAAAAGAAAGATTTGGTTTTGAGGAAAGGACACAGCTGCTGTCTCACTTCTCGGTTGTCACCTCAACCACCCATGAAGAGAGGGATCTGGAGGGAAAAGAACCGACCGCTTAGGGAAACATCAGCGGTGGGAACATACTCAATTCTGCCGCAAATCGTTCTCGAGAAAGGAAAACAGCAGCGCCGAAAAACACACACACAGCAGAAGGACGACATAGAGCTTGTCCTACGTCGTTCTTCTGCTGTGTGTGTGTTTTTCGGCGCTGCTGTTTTCCTTTCTCGAGTACAATGAACCATCTAGCCCCAATACAAGTTCTTCTAAACTATACGCCAATCGTCCCTATGCTTTAAAGTGGAAGGAGTTTCTGTTACTAATGCGACCAGAATAGCGCTGCAATTGCGCTGTTTTTCACCAAGTGAGCGTATAAATTGAAGAGTACGGAGCATTCAGGTCTGAAAAAGTTTGTAGGAGTTCTATGAAACTGTCAATTTATGTTCTCTATAATATGTGGATGCTCTAAATTACAGGCACTTCGAAACCACGCTTAGACAATCTTACTCCGTTCTTGCTGATATCACGGTTTAGCCCTTGACTATATACAATCAGCTGCCTAGGCCGAGCATAATTAAAGGCAGCTACTGAATTCAGCTGAAAACAAAGCGAAAATACAGAATTAGCTGACTCACTCGATAAGAAAGAAACGAGTAAATGCAGCAATAAAAGCAAACAAATGAAATGGTGAGGTGAAATCGCACAATGCAAGAGAAGGACTTTGCTGAGGCAGAGCTGTTATCAGATGGCGACAGGCGCCCCGTCCTTATTCTTCGTTTATCCGCGGGAACAGCGGACCGACGACCTTGTTTCCTAATTGAGGTCTAGTCTTTCTGCACTGGGTGATTCGGAGTGCTCTACCTTGAGCGCACAGCTTGCTTTCGGGCCACGTGGCTGGACGAAATACTAAAGCCTTATAGCTCTCTGTCTAGTTTGCCCGTGTTAGTACAAGCGGGTGCGAGCAAACCTGGGGAAGAGCGCCGAAGCGTTCAGCAGAAGGGTATGAGATTTTAGTGAAGCGTCTATACACAGGGGGGAAGCCGGAGAAGGAATGGCCAGTGGAAGGGCATACGGCCAGTGGCTGAATCAAGCCGAGCGCGAAGGGGCCATCGCAGAGGTCTCCTTCTTAATCCCCAGGCCCCTCTGCGCGAAAAGGCGGCGGTGGCCAGGCGTTATCGATTGCGTAATGGCCAGAGCTCGCAGAGGAGGACCGTGCGCCTCTAGCTGGTCCCACTCGCTCCAAGAACTCGGCGCGGACCTACCGAGCTAAGTTGCCCGGCGTGCGCTTCTCCCTAATGGCGACGATAAGCTCTTGCGGAGCCTTGATTCGCGCCGAGCGCTCCCTGACTCGTCGCCGCCTGCCTCTTCTCCTGCTGGACCTCTTCCTTTATGTTTTCCCCTTGTGTTGGCAAAACAGAAGGCGCTGATTTCTGAGGTGCTTTGCCGGCAACGGCTCCTTAAGCGACGCACTCAGGACTTTGCTTCGACGTCGACTTCGGTGGACAGCGTCGGTCCCGTTAGCGTGAGAAGCTTGAGAGCCTCGGTGGTCGATGTCGTTTCAGCACATGCCGTGGAGAAACTTTGTCATTAATTAGATTGTTGTTATTGCTGAGATTCGCCTACAACTACCATGAAAGAAAGCGGATGAAACATTGGATTAATAGTTTTTCCAATGCAATTAGCAGCAGCAAATACCAATGTCCCATCGCGTGAAACAATGACATCTTTGTTGCTAATTAACAGGCAGAAGTTCATCATGCTGCCCCAATGTTTATAGTGATACAAAGTCCCAACTTAGCGCCTTATAACTACTGAGCGCTATGTGACTATTCGTTTGTTACAGGCCTGAGTGGCAGTTTGTACACGATGCCCATATGCTAACCTTTTATTTTTGGGTTAACATGATATATTTTATCTACATAGCTTTACAATTTTCCCGCCATTTGTTGCGTAGTGAAAGTATTGACTGCTCGCTGGATATTGGCCATGAATAATCTTTATTTTCTACCCCCTGCCGACCAATGAGCGAATGAATGCCCGCTCTTCACTACCAGAGAAACTCGATTCTCCGAAAGAATTGCGGTGTATTCTGCAAAGAATAAATAGTGTGCTCTACGAAGTGTATTCTGCAAAGAATACACTCCTCTAGTAATTCTATACCATAGCAAATCACGCACTAAGACTCAGCCACGATATAGAGATAACTCGATTTTATAGAAGCTTTCCGGCGGGCATGATATTATAAAAAATATACGCCGAGCCCGCCAAGGTCCAGCAGTATACGTGCACCTTAGGTATATCAATACATTGGAGCTCTTCTGTTTACAAGACAATGTCGAAATTTACGTGCCATTTTATTTGTTGTCTCCTTTCCTTTAGCACCAGCCAGTTCATTGCTTCCTCAGTGTAAGTTTGGGGCTTGCTTTCCTCTTAAGAACCACATTACACAAAATCAATACACGTGAGAATCAAGCTCACGTAAGATCACTTCCCTACTGGCGTACAAGTCTTAAACATTGAAGTATCTATGCACGCACTCGTAGTCCATATGGGCTGTATTAGGTAGTCTATGTTCAGCAGTCTAGCAAGGGATGACCCGTTCACAATTGGCAACGAGGGGCTGGAAGTGGTAAAGTACGTCTACTTAGGGCAGCTAGTGACAGCTGATCCGGATCATGAGAGGGAAATAACTAGAAGGATAAGAATGGGGTGGAGCGCATATGGCAGGTTCTCTCAGATCATGAAAGGCAATTTACCAATATCCCTCAAGACAAAAGTGTACAACAGCTTTGTCTTACCGGTACTCACCTACGGGGCAGAAACGTGGAGTCTAAAGAAAAGGGTCCGGCTTAAGTTAAGGACAACGCAGCGCGCATTGGAAAGAAAAGTGATAGGTGTAACGTTAAGAGACCGGAAGCGGGCAGAATGGGTGAAGGAACAACCGCGTGTTAATGACATCCTAGTCGAAATCAAGAGGAAGAAATGGGCTTGGGCACGGCATGTACTGCGAAGGCAAGATAACCGCTGGTCCTTAAGGGTAACGGAGTGGATTTCAAGAGAAGGCAAGTATAGCAGGGGGCGGCAGAAGGTTAGGTGGGCGGATGAGATTAGGAAGTTTGCAGGCATACGGTCGGCGCAACTGGCACAGGATGGGGTTGATTGGAAAGACGTGGGAGAGGCCTTTGCCCTGGAGTGGCTGTAGAGGAAGAAAAGGAAGACGAATACGTTGTTCGATCTCCTGTCGCCTCAGCTCTGTTTATTTACCTATTTTTTCCTAATTTACATAGTTTTATTTGAATTTTTGCGGACGGCAGCATCTTCAAGGCGGTACTGTCCCTATGGGAAGAGTACGGCTGCTCCGGCGCCGGCAAGCCTAAAGGGACCACGCCATTCAAAGGAGGCTGGTTCGGAAGAGGCGGCCATGGCTTCCCAGGCTGTGGAGCGACCAGAGCATGGATACTACCACCCGTCCAGCGAGACCTCATCGCTTAGTGGGGATGAGTCAACGATCGTGGACGGTGACGAGTCAGTGGCCGATATGGCTGACGTGGACACCGAGGGCTTCAAGTTGGTGAGTCATTGCAAGCAACGAACGGTAGGGATCCCGGTAGTGGTTGAGCCCACAGAAAAGGGGGTTGATTTAAGAGAGAAGAATCCCATCTTACTTTTTGCGGCCATTCAATCATTGCTCGGATCAGCTCCGATTCGAAGTCGGTTCACCATGCAAGGGGCTCTTCAGCTGGATGTCTCGACGGAAGAGCAGGTTGACAAGCTCCTGCAGAGCTCTCAGATTTTTGGCATCAAAGTTAACGTGCGGTTGCCCCATTCCTACATGAAGAACACCTGTGTTATTAATGGTGTAGCAAAGTGGTATTCAGAACGCGACCTAGTCAATTATCTGAAACCACAAGGTGTACGCACGTGAAACGACTTGTGCGTCGTGTGGAGTCCCCAGGAAAAGAATGGGCTGCGAAACCTACCAACTCTATCGTGTTGACATTCGCTCCCAACTCAGAGCGCCCCGAAAAAAATTATCTGGGATGCACAAAACACGCAGTTGCAGATTACACTGAAGCTCCTCCACGGTGTTTTAGATGGCAACGGTTTGGGCACGTGGCCAGTTTGCACAAAGGATCGATGGTGTAAGCGGTGTCGAGGCGACCATGACTCTAAAACCTGCAAGGCAGATTTGGCTTGCGCCAATTGCGGTGGTGATCATCCAGCGAGTTTCGGAGGCTGCCCCTTCCGTGTAAGCGCTCTGCAGCGTCAGATATCCTTTATTGCTGGTCCCAGTACCCCACCGACTGAGACGCCTGTCCCAAGTTCAGACGAGTTCCCAGTGTTAGAGCCTGATATCGTTGCGTTACCCAACAATGTCCCTACGAGACCTGAGTCCAGCAAGAGGCCAAGGCCCAGTGCGCGCGAGTCGGCTGTTCGACCTCCAGAAAAAAGGGTCCATGTTCTTGAGCGGCCGGATCACAGTCAGACTCCACGGCAAGGGGGACCCTCATATGCACAAGTGACAAAGAAACCAGCTACTGCGGCCAAGAGTGTGTTCCCGTCGGCATCTTTTGTCGATGTTGTAAGTGAGTGCTTTGAGCAACATAAGGAGCTCAAAAATCAAGATGTGTCTGACCTTCTTCATGTTTTGTTTGGGGCCCTACGTTCACATGTTCCAGCGATGGCGCCTGGTAACCTGAAGAACTTCCTAAAGCTGGTGCTTTCTTTTGAGTCCCTAATTACCACCTTCGCAGCAACCTTCCTTGCGATTTAATATGGATGGAGTTAAACCTCGTGGATCTCATATGCACCGAAAAGTGCCGTTTATATTGCAGTGGAACTGCGCTGGGATTTTAAGTCGGTTAGCTGAACTAAAACTATTCTTGAAACAGACTTTTGTTCCAGTATTGGCCCTGTCAGAATCTGGCCTGCCAAGCGGGAGATGTTTGACTGAATATGTTGCCCATAAAAACTGCACCATAAAGTCATTTCCTGCAGGGAGTGCTGCGCTTTACATAAGAAGGGAAATTCTACATGTTTCTTTAAGCGTTGCCGATCTTTGCACGGATGACATTGAGGTAGCGGCTGTGAGAATACAGCTCGGCTCTCGAATCCCTTCTATTGCATCCGTGTACGTGTCTCCGCGGAAGAAGGTAGCATTAGATTTGTTTCTACAGCAGCTCTGCGACCACTGCCCAGCACCTAGAATCATCTGCGGTGATTTCAATGCCCATCATGCCGTTTGGGGTGACAGGAACACGGATTCCCGTGGACGCAAACTTGTAGAGGTTATTGACAGTTTGGACCTGTGTGTTGCCAATGACGGAAGCCCCACTTTTTTCCGGCCTCCAGCCTCAGCAACAGCTATAGACCTGACACTGCATTCACCAGACGTCCGCGTGAGTTGGTCAACAGCGCATGACCGCATGGGAAGTGATCACTATCCGATTTTTGTGTTTGCTGCCGACTTTCGTATGCATGGTCCTAAAATTAGCAACGTGGTCAACTGGGACAAGTACAGAAAGCACCTAGAACATGTTTGTGGTGATGTTGTTGACAAAATGCTTTCTAGTAAGCAAGCAGCAACTACGGCGGTCAAGTTACCTGATCATTTTCCGGCCCCGGATTTAAAACTCAGGAACCTTTGCGCAGCGAGAAGAACGGCGGAGCTCCAACTCGTGCGGAAGAAGGACGACAGGCAACTGAAGACGACCTTCAAAAGGCTGAATTCTGCTATTAGACGGCACACGAACAAGGTGTACAGGTCGCAATGGGCCTCATTCTGCGCTAGTTTGGCTGTGTTCTCGCCGATGACGAGACTATGGCGAGTTATTGGCAGCCTTGCTGGAGACATGAACTGGTGGGCGAGTTGGTCAGACATAGTTCTTGTAAACCAGCGCAACGGCTCGAAGCCAAACAGAAAGGGACAAACACAGCGCTGAACTAACAACAGAATAGATTTATTCAGGGCACCATGCAGTGGTTAAATACACGCTGGTATCACAGAATAAGGGAAAAACAGAGAAAAACAACACAAAATAAGAAAAAAATATCGTTTCACAGCCTATAATTGTGATTGTGCGAAAGCTTTGCCGAAGCACGTAATCTATGACATTAGGTATCCGTGTTCTTTTTCCGAGATAGCAACAGAAGGGGTGCTTATGCATTGCGTACCTATACGCCGTAGTGGGAGTGCTAAGTAAGTCGCCTTTATTGGCTGAGACAATTCAGGCTATTTCTGTAAAGCCGAATTCTCTCTAGCTATTTTGTGAAGAAATACTGCTTCTCTTCCCTCCGATTTCGAAAAAAAAAATGGAGCGGACACTTGAGCTCTGCCCTAATGGTATGAATCGATAGGGTAATGGGTTAATTCCCACATATGCAGCACTGGTCATACTTTACTTTACGTTCATAGTTCTTTGAATATAGCCCTCTTGGCGCAGTGGTGCAGCGGCCAGGCAATGCGCCACTGCACTGCGATGGCAGGTGCTCTCAGTGGTCGGCCTTGTGCGACCTAGGTTGGTCTTCCCGATGGCTCAATCGTTAAACTGCCACCTGCCACATGGGGGGGGGGGGGGGTCACCATCCGGTGGACAGGTTGTAATGACCTCCCCCCCCCCCTCCCCCCCCCCCCCGGCCTCCTACATTGCTCTCCAGGCACCGCTTGCAAGAGTCATGCTCGGGATTTTTCTTACGTAGAAGGCGACAACGAGTGGGCAGTGCCGCGGGACGAATCGCTCGCGCTACGCGAACAGTCAAAGCGAGAACGGACGATTTTTTACGGGGTTCGTAGTCATCGGATCAGTGCTTCCGCACTGAAAGTGTGCGCAAAAGGAGTCGTAGGCGCTAAACATGTGTTGATTGTATGAAAGATAAAAAGATGTTCATAAAAAAACATATTGTAGGACTCCGTAAGGCACAAATTTAGGAATCTTTAATGCTCAATGTAAATGACTGGTTTCACTGGTTAATTTTTCTAATTAGCCTCATTTAGGTATTTTCATCAGACTGCCATTGTCTTCACCCTTGGATGTACATTATCCTGCGAAGAAGTGTTAGGTGACAGACAATGGCTCGCAGGTCCCAGGTTCAAAAACTATTTAGGAGCATCGGCACGATAGGCCAGTGCCGTTAGGAGCTCATCTGCGGACGCGGCGGCCGAGCAGGAGTGCCGATACAAATTAGGAACGAATGTTAAATCGCGAAATCTCTCTTTATTTAAACTGACGCCCACAGCTAACTCCTTTAGCACTCTTTTAGCGCCAAGCAAACCACATGAAAAAAAAAGCAGGTGCCTATCGGCAAATGCCTGTAGAATGACTACTTTTTAATGGAGGAATACATTTACCGCCTGCACTTTTCCCTCGCTATGTCCACGATGCAAGGAAATTCTTGCTGCAGAACCCTGGCTGCAAACCTAGGCCACGTCAGAAGGAGAAGCGCGCCAAAAAAAAGTGTATAGAGTTGTGTTTACTGACTGGGATAGGTATGCAAGTATGGTGATAAATAAAAAATTACCAACTTTATGCTAATTGAGTAAATCTCGAAATTAAGCCACTGCTGCCAGCTTTTTATTATCTGTCCTTCCACATCTTCCTCAGTCCCTTCCGTCTGGAATATTTAGCATGCACTCAGACCGCACAGCCTACAGGTACCTTTCTGTTTTGCTTCCATCGAAACGTGGCAGCCCCGACCGGGTTTCTCTGCCCGAGTGCGTATCGTGCATGGTCGCGTTTCAATGGCGGCGAAACACAAAGTTGCCCAGGTGCCTTGCGATGTCAGTGCAAGTTAAAGATCCCCAGGTGGTCTAAATTATTCCGCAGACCTCTACTACGACTCCCCTTTTTCCTTACTCCTTTTCTCCCTTTTTTATTACTGCCATTACGGCGCGGTTCAGGTGTCCGCCGAGATTTGAGACAGTTACTGCGCCATTTACTTTCCTCAAAAACTACTGCGTCGTTTCCATTACTAAAATGGTATTCTTTCGAAGTGTTTGGCAGCGTTTTGTTAGTGTGCTGCGCCCGAGGACAATGGAGGTGTCATGAGCAAGCGGCTCAGGGTACGTGCTCACCTACTGAGCCAGAGTACCGGGATGCGAACCCGGCCGCAGAAGGCGCCCGTGTGCTGCGCGATGTCAGTGTGCGCTAAAGACCCCAGGTGGTCGAAATTTTTCCAGACCCCTGCACTAAGGCATCTCTTTCTCCTTTCCCTTTTCGCTCCCTACTTGTTCAGATTCCCGGTGAGATCTGAGGCCGCTACTAAAGCATTTATTTCAAAAACCAATTTTCGGGGTACGTGCTGGGGCTGGTCATGGGATCGGTGTGGGAAGATGTACGCGTCGGCACTGAGGGACGTCGATGATATAGCTCTCGATGTAAAAATGAAAAATGATCGCGGCCTAGTAGTGGCCACGCCTTTTATTCAAAGCAAGAACAAGGAATGAGATTTAAAGCAAACCTTGGTCACTCGGCCTTGTGAATGAAGTTAGAAAAAAGTTAGTCAAGTGTAGACGTTTGATGGTACATTAGCGGCCTCCACGACACGCCTTTCTGATGCCTGTGCCTGTAGCCGGTTAATAGCGGTGAGGAGAAGCGTGGGTTTTGCTCTGAGTAGATATCGTGAGTCAATTGCGTAAAATGCAGGCACACGCTTTGGATAATGTTGGACGGCAACGCGGACGCTGCAGATGCACGGCCTGTTTGTTTATACAAGTGTTGAGAAAGCAGATTTCGCTCGGAGACGAAATTAGAACGGGGAGGGAAGATTGGGGAGGCATATTTTTTTTTCGCCGTTAGCCTTAAAGGCGCACCACAAAAAGGTAGGTGTTAAAAAAGCTCCGGCTCGGAGACTGCGATAGAGATGCAGCAGCAGTACTGGCACCCGCTGTTGGCCGAAGTGGAAAGGCACCCAATAAGTTGAGCCGCAGCAAATCAAGAAACTCGTGTCCCTAGCTCGATCACAGTGTTCAAAGCCGAGGTGTTGCCATTACGAGCTAAACAGCGAAGATCTGCCCGGGAAACGTAGAATCTTGTCTCCCACGCTGATCAGAATTTTTTTCCGTCAACTTTTTTGTCTTGTGGCGCCACGTCCCTGATTTGATTCTAGTTGAAGCAGCACTTTTTTTGAGCTCGACATGGCGCTATGGGATGATAGCTTGTCCGCTGACGGTTTTAGATCATTCGTCAGCGTGTCGTTTGCTGGAAATGAAAGAAATAATTGCCCGGGGACAGAAATAGGCGGCCAGACGATTTGTCAGCAGTGTGTCTACTTGGGAGTACCCGTACAAGATGCCGCAGCAAAGTGCGCCGGTGCAAGACAGGCCTCGAGTTGCCACTTCCATCAGAGGCATTAAAAGCCAAACACTTTACGCTCGCTAAACCACCCGTACCTCGTATCCCGCGAACTCCGCTAAGCCGCACAGAGGGTAGTGCGTAGGTAGATCCAACCCACACGTGTTCAAATCCGAGGTGTTACCATTAAATCTCTGACAAATGTAGGTGCCCCCTGCAGGTGGTAGCACATTTCCAAAAGGTATGGGGCATAGTCAAAAGTGCCGCCAAAAGCATAACGAAAAGTTATAATGACAAGGAAGGAAGCAGATAACTTTTTGCCATTCCGGGGCACTGAGGAGCGTACCTCGTCGTAGTGCGGATGTTTATTTTCTCAAGCGGCTTTTAGGTCGACGCAACTGAAAAAACAGTGGAGAAAGGTCGAGAGATCTCGCTGACAGTGTAGGAGCTCGCTGAGCAGTGTAAGCCTTCCACTACCGGTCCCGAACATATTTGCGTCTGGAAATTGCAATTTCCCGGCTGCACGACTAGTGCCACCCGCGTTGATGGAGACGGAGCGATGCAAGAGACGCCGCTCGACTCCGGCCCGCTGCCAGCGTTTCCGCAATAAGCGAGGTTGTTTTCGTTCCGGTCTTGGTCCAAAGATATTGGCGAGTGCCCGGGGTGCTATCGAAGAATCGGATACGCCCTTGAGTTGTATTGCTACATCTGGCGTCCTTGAAAATGTTAGCAACATGCTTGATGCTATATCACGTGACTGGCGCTGACGCACTCCGTTCACAAGAAAGAGCCACGGCAGGCACGACTGGGGTGGAAAAAGTTGTAGACTAGTCAACGTTTTACGTCTTAGCGAAACGTAACCATTACAGCCTGTTATTTTTTTTTTTTTACCGTGGGTATTGAGCTCTTCGGAGCGAGCAAGCTGCGCGCAAGCAGTATTCGCTCTGTGCACAAAAAAAAATTTAACGTGCTTTTACCCGAAAAGAAAGATTGAAAGAAAAATTTGTTATCAGGAAATGAAAGACGCAGTAACTGTCTCACATCTTTGGGGACACCTCAATAGCGCCATGAGTGAAAGATGAAAGGGGGACCTTTGAGTTTTGCCTATGTCGAAGCTGCGCATGATCTATGCGGGAGGCTCGAACAGGATACTCTGGACTTATCTAGCGGCGACGCTTCAAGAAAAACAGACAGTTTTAGCGTTTTTTAAGCCTCACGCTTGCAGCCGAGCTTACTTCACAGAATAACTGTGTTTGTGTTTAATATTTAGAGGCGAGAGCCAGAGGCTCCCTCTGCAAATTTTCTTTGAAATATAATGAATAATGAAAGATTCCAAATGGAGCGGCTCGTGACGCTTGATATTGCCGCACTACTGACTCCTATAGTGGCGTCGTATCGCTGCTAAACTGTATTACCTGGCAGTTGGAAAGCCTTGAGCCATCTCGGGGCTTGATGCCTCCTCGTCTTCATCTCTCGAGCTGCCTGCTGCCTTGCCCGTTCCAACAGCGTCTTGCACGTGCAAGTAAACGAGTCCTGCGTACGTCAACCGTTTCTCGGTGACAATATTTATGTTTCTCGACCACAGCCTGCTGTTCTGCTTTGAAAATTGTTTATTGCATCGCACAGTAGATCGTTTCGGACGCAGCTCGGTAGGCACTCATTAATACTTCGTCCACGCGACTAACATTTCTTTATCAGCTCCTTAATAACACTTTTAAGATCGATTCACCAATGTACATTTCACTGTCACTAAAACGTGCATTAAGAAACCAGCACGCGTATTCGCTAACCAAATATCCTTATCATAGTGACACTTTCAAAAATTCTTTGTTCCCGCTAGTAACAAGAGAATGGAACCGTCTAGACGAATTCATAACTAACGCTTATTCATTTTCAAATTTTCGTACCGAACTAGAAGCCGCGTTTTAAAACTGGAGTAGTGGTTAGAAAAATTTTTCTGCATTTTTGTCTATTTTAAGGAGTACACGATGTGCTGTGCCCATGTTAATGTTCATGTTTTCGAACGAGCATGTTTTTTCTTTAGTTATTTGTGCAAATCTGTCAACTTCTTTTGAGTTTTTTTTCTGTGCTATGACGTGCCTAATTTGTAGCTGTGTTTCGCACAGCCGCTTTTAGAAACGTTATCCTTTGCTGTGATACGTGTAATGCCCACCTGCTAAGGTCTCAACTGGAGACTCGGAGTATTCCAAATAAATAAATAAATAATATTTTAAGCGCGCACTGTCATATAAGCATTTCGGATATAAAAAAAAATCATTCCAGGATTTTTAGCCCACCGCTGTTGACAAGTAATTGATCGAGTAGTGAGATAAAAAAAAAACAGTGCGGAGTGTAGGAGCCCATGACATGTTATTAACGCATATCCTTATATAAGAGTACTTCAGAATTCTATATGAGAATTAAAGCTTTTTCCTCTATCTACCAAAAAAAAAATGCGTATGTGAGCTTAGCGTGAGATGACTCTGATGAACAGGGAAGATTTTTTTTCGCGCTTATCTGGTTTACACATCCTTATTGGAAGTACGTATATCTAACTTGCTTCTGTTGCCGCCATTTTCCCCCGGGGCGGTCGGAGGCATTTAGGTGCGTTTTAAATTTTCGACAAATTTTTCTTTTATCTCATTTATCTCAAGATTTCTCATTACTGAGCTCATTACGCGTAGCTCAGCGCTTCCATCCACGTCATTCTTCTTCTACTTGTCTGTTGTCATTTTGCGCTGGTTCATCAGAGATCATGGAAGACTAACTAGCCCAACAGTAAGTGGTACTGAAGTTCAGCTTTGGAAATAGTCATTAGGTTAGATTTAGCTCAAAATTGAGCCTGCGCTAAATAGAAAGAAAGCGACTGTCAAGACGCTTTTGCTTTTTGGCTATACAGCTAGACACCGCGAACGACCTCCATTTTAAAGCCTTATATCTAGGAGCACTCTAGAGTAACCGCGCTAGGTATTACAATTACAGCACTTTTGTAGAATGAAATGCGGCATCCCATTCAGTTAAAAGAGGGTACATTCAGCAGATGAACCTCTTAGACGCGAGAAGCGTGTCCGTCTCCCAGAAACGTGCAGTTGTGCAGTTTGAAGTGGACGCCGGTTTCTTTTTTTAAATCGTCTCAAGCACCTGCGTAAATTAAAGGTGCTCTTTCGGGAAAAGTATGGGCTTGCAGTGTGTTGCGCGCGTTTTCACGCCCTGAACCAAAGTGCAGTGCGGAGAACAAAGACACGAGTTATCATAAGCATTGATGGACACGGGTCGCTAAGGCATGGGTATTGCAACTGGGCTGTCGTGCAACTCGGGCCCGGGTTCTGGAAGCATTCGCTGTGTGGGAATATGTCCAGTTCTGTTGGCCCCGATTTGTTGCAGCCCGGAATGCGGAAGCGATGACTCGGTAACGGCGGATAATCTGTATTTCCTGTTATGCCATCTTCGCTTAAGCTACACTGGCTACTGCATCAATAATTGTAGTATAAGAGGAAATATATTAAAACTTGTCCTGAAATAATTACTATTTATGCTAAAGTTTTCGAGAGCAAGAATAGGCAGATAGGTGTGATTTAACGGCGGTGGTAAATTCTACCCGAATAGCGTGACCTGCGACGATGGACGAGAGAAAATAAAACCGCGCTCATTTGATAAATTGATGTGGGGTGTACATGCCATGCTTCTTTCCTTCCCCGAAAAAGCAAGCGCAGCCACCTTAGCTGCTTCGTGTTTCGCTTAGAGCTTGTTCATTTTTTCACTACCTTTTCAGTATTGCCTACCAAAATGTTTACGCCTGAAGGCGCAGATTTTCCTCAGCTACCTTTGAGAAAATTAGCGCTGCAGATGACTGCGTGGATTTACCACTTACGAAATGAACAACGTCTAACCGTGCAGCTATGTCTCGCCTGGAGCCCGGGCTGTTTATAGCCGGCACTGAACATAAATATACAACATCGATTCCCCAAATAATTAATTACAATGAATCCTCTACCACATGTTTTGTCCCACCTACTTCTATAACCTTTTTCTATAGGTTGCTTCCAAGACACCTGCCTAAATAAAGATCATTGTTCCAGTGGAACTGTATTCTTCGGTTTCCATGCCACGTATATGTCGAGCGTACGAATATCACTGACTGTTAGGAGAAGGCCGAGAATTGGAAGGTAGCAATCCTGACAATCGCTTCGTGTTACTAGTTAAAAATAGGCAAAAATTCCAGAAGTGCACGTTTGTAGTTGGTCGGTGGGTGGTTCCGCTTGAAGCTGTTATGTAAACAACAGGTTCTACAAAAGATAGGCTCAGAAACCTTCTATTTTTGAAAAGCCCCTCACTGACCCCGAATGCAGACTCAGCCTGTCGTCACGAATATGCATAGACGGGTTCCTGGCTGTTCTTCCACTGCTTCATCGATTACAATGGATGACGTCAAGTATGCCGCCTCCGACGTCCGAATATCTACCGAGACACAAAGTAGCCGCCATCCCTTCCCCGCCTAGTGGGCATCTTAAGGCTACTACGCGCATCCTTGGAGAGAAAAGGTGGAGTGAAAAGGCGGCGCTTTTTGCTTGGAATTGAGGCTTCGGAGACAGCGCAGTGGGCGTCGCCCAACATAACGAAGAGAGCCGAGTGCACTCAAAGCCAGGCCTGCAGGGTTCGATCACCGGCAAGTGCCCAAGTACGGCTGCATGGTGTCGCTGTTCGAAGGAGTGCGTTTTTAGTGCGTGCATATCGCTCGATTTCTGTTGAAGCCGTCTTTTCTGCTGATTCTCTTCTTCCAGGCTCCAAGGCAGCAAACAGCCCTATTCTTCGCGATACTCATTCATATCCGTATATTCTTGCCAGGCGCAGTGACATTCACGAGCTGTTTCACTTTAGCACAACGCTAACATGAATGTTTCTGTTTCTTAATAGAACTTGACCTCCTCTAACTCCACGTAAGCTCACACTAGCTGCAATACGTAGGATAATAGCATAGTACTTCATTTTAACCGTAATATGTGAGGTTTTGATATAGCGCACAATCAGCTTTCGTGCGTAGACATTGATTGTTTATACCGTATTCCATACCTAATTGTTGTTTCGTATTGTTTCACGTCAGCCTACATAACTAATTAACATGACATCCTAATACGCCGACGTGCAGGGATCGGATTCCTGTACAAGTCCCATACAACTCAGTAACATCACTTCGCTGTAACCTGTTGCCAGTCTATGGGGGCAACACAATGATTCGAGGTAATGTGTTTCGGCGTGTTGAGTTGTTTCGGTGTGATGATTGAAATATCCAGCTCTTGCCACGTTCAGGTAGACTGCCAAGTGTCACAGATCATGTTGGAAATCCATCAGTCATTGATGAAATTACTGAAAATGACAGATTAATCACCACGAGGCAGGTCAGAAAACACGCGGGTCTCTGCAAAAGGTTCCTTCTTAAAGCTAATCAAACGATTATGACGCCGAAAAAGTTCTCTCTGCGTTCCAGGGCTCTTGGCAAGGGCTATGATGCAAATCAGGAACAACGAGTGGAATAACCTTCTGCACAGTGAAGCCATGAAGCCATGAAGTCATGACTGTCATGAAGTCATGAAGTCAATCGTGTAGCGCTATCTGATTTCTATCCGTCTCGACGATTTTAGGCGCATCTGCGCAGGAAAGAGGTTAGAATTGACAACGTGTTGATTTATCGTGTCAAAAAGTGGCCTAATTCTACTTTTAGGAACGCACAGCCGGCCATATCTTTAGCTGGCGTGCTCGACGGCCACATTTTACTGGCCATTTTTCACTTACTCTGCGACACTTTGGGGTCCTTTCATCATGTCTGGTATTAAGAAAGTAAGAAAAATGCTGCGCGCTTTAATTATTATAGTTTTGCCCTGAAGTTCGGAACAGAAGTCCTACTAGCTGCAGATGCTGTTTGTGCAAGTGAGTGGAGCTTTAAGGACGACATTACCGGAATACTACCATGTTCTCGAGGTTACCGCACAGTGACATGCGCCAAAAATAGCCACCTTCCACATGCGCGAAAACTGTTTCCAGTGTTCTTTCTTACATTGCACCATAGTCTACCGGAGACATTTCACAAATAATGTTATATGTACATCCATAAACCTTTGTCCCGGTCATATTTAAACACTTGAACATAACCTTTTTTAAGAACTTGGTGTGTATAACAAATTTCTGTGCTTTTTAAACGGCGGTCAAGCACAACATTCTTGCAGAAAACTTTTAACATTTTATAATTTTAATTTACTGTTAAGGAAATATAGAAGGTATATAATTGTTCATTCATCCGTTGTGTAGCAAAATCTCTCATTTTTAAGTTTTTCCATCGCTCGCATGGAGCAGTTAAGACGGCCATATAAAATTATTGGGGACGCTTTTCACGATCACAAAACAGTTAATAGCAAAAAAATGCAAGTCTGCCGACGAAAGATCTGCGAATATATTGATTGTTATAGCGAAACCTTACAACATATGAAAAAAATTGGGTTTAGAAACTTTTTCCCGCTCAAAAATGTTTTTTTTTTTCAGAATTGCTGGGTATCGGCGTACATTGTGTAACTAGCATTTCGTCATTAACTACTTTTGGACCATCCTCCTAAAATCGCTATCTAGTGAATGCAGTCGTCATTAGTGATTAAATCCCTAATACAGGTACATATTCCAAAAATAGGTGAACGTAGAAACAGCGAACTGCGGTGTTAAATTTGTGCGAGCTCTTGCAATGTATCTCTCAAGTTCCTTAGAATGTCATTGAAACAATAACGTAGAATTTTTGTATTCCAGGTTTACAGTATATTGCATTGCTCAAGTGCAACTAATGTGGTGGCAAACTGAAATCTGCTTGCACCTTTCTTAGTTCGGTTATGTACCGCTAAGAAATTCTGCACTTCTACCTAAATGTGCTATCAACTGCACCTGGTGGATCGCCCTTCTACAACTCTCCAAGCAAAGAAGCGGCTTTACGTACTCCAGGCTTTTGATTAACAAATATCTATCGAAACTTCGCTCATGAAGTTCTGGCTCTCAGGACATATTTGCAGAAGCATCCTGTCACTTTCTCGAACAACCAGAGTTAGTCAAAGTATTAGCCTTCATTACTGTCACAATGGGTACTCGAAACTATTGTGTTGTCAATCTTATTGAGTTGGGATGGAAGTTAATCACTTCCATGACAGCACTAATGAACGTGCTTTCACGACCGTTGCCAGGCTCTTCATCCAAATCCCGTACGTGAAGCCGAAATGCAGTTATGTACAGTTGTCGTGTTGCAGATGACGAAAGCGAGTACTTTCAGCGACAGGGAACATGCTTTATAGCGTCTCTTCAGTGATAAACGTGATGTTGGGCACTCCACCCAACCTGCTCACGTCTTCAGGCGAAAGCTTAGTCTGAGGCTGACGTGGATTAATCTGATGTGGTATGTCGAGACACTAGTGCGCCTTTCGACAGTTCCAAGCGCTGTGATGAAATATTGGCGGAGCCGCTTGGCTTCTGCCTTTGCTTAAGGATGCTGGTCACGAGAACGAAAAGAAGACGCTTCTCCGCTGAGTGCACCTAATGAGAAACATGGGCGGCATTTCTCTATTGTTTGATAGCTGCTGCAGGTTTGTGACAACTGGGAAAACCTCTTTCGAGCTCAACGTAAGACAAATAATCTATTAAGCATATTTCGCCCTCAACTTGAAAAAATTCGGTGTACTGAACAACACTTAGGCTGTCAACACTGGAAAGATTACGGTAAACCGCTCAACCAATAAATATCCACAGTTATTTATGTGGCCATACGTATAACTTAGTCGCCGAACCATTTGCTTGGTCGGACTGAAGTGAGGTGTCATTGTAGTCGCTATTCCTACCTATAGGAGCATTGGAACATATTTTTCTAAGGAGAGAGTTCTTGCAGTATTATTGCTACTTTCACTGAACTCCTGTGCCAACACTGCTTTCTGGGTGTTTTTGATCCTGCTGAAGTTTGTTAAAATGCACCAAACTTTAGGCCTGTCCTCCCTTGTGGCGGACAGGTTCTGCACCTGAAATAGAAAGGATTTGATAGGAGTGCTTGAAATAAGGTGGATAGTTCTTTAAAATTCATTCGCTTTTTGTGCCGCCGTAATCTGCAGTAACATTGCACCATCTACCGGCGGACTGTTTTAATAAACTGAAAACCGATCGGTTTATCTCGCAGTGCTGACACTGTGGCTACATGAATAATGCCATCGACTGTGAGTCATTCCCAGCGTGCCTCCGAGCATCGAGCAAAATAGGATGCTACTGACTGTATGAGTAATGCCGCTGTTTTCACCCGTTGAGAGAGCTATTCATGCACAGTAACAGGACAGGATGACTCTTAACTCCCCAAGATCGATTTTATTCGTTTAAACATAAACGTTGAAGTGCACTCAAACAACAATGGTTTTCGTAATACGTGCAGAAACATTTGGCGTGGAACTTGCAAATAATGGACATGCATACCATCAAACTGCGGGGAGTTATGATAGACTGTGCACGCATGTGCGCTCTGTACAGCGGTTTTGGCGTGAGGCTGACACGTACTTTAGCGCAAACAAACGTGTTTTGAGGGTAAATGTACGCGCCTCTCAAGAAAGTATCGGTATATCAATACTCACGCAGTGAATGCGCTACCATCTATGCATGTTAATATTCCCTATACAAAATCCATGTTGATGATCAAAATGCACGTTTTCTGCTACGCTCAAAATATTTCAGCGAAGACACTTGTTGAATCGCTTTTTATTCTCACTGGATTTAACTATCCGGCAGCCATATTACTGCCAAATGTCAATTTTTAGGAGGTAGTTATCAGTTCCAGAGAATGACGACGTTAAGCGAGAGTTGTGCCTGTGGACCATGCACTGGTAACCTATAGCAGCTCATCATCCGGAAGAGCAGTACTAAGAGAGAGCGTTTCTTGCTCACAGGTTTTCGGTAGGAGGCAGGTAGATCCTTTTTTTCTTAGAACGAAAATCCAAGGTCAGGCCGGGAAACACAACAATAGCATTGGTGCGCTTGTGCTGAGCGTAATCTGTTCCTGACAAGGCTCATCTATCTGCTGTCGCAATTAACATGTCGGCATCATCAATGAACCTTAATCTTCTCTTTATTTAGGACTGCGCTGAACTTAATCGCAGCAGGTTTTTGTAGCCTCTTTGCGCGCATCCCGCATACAGTAAGTGCCGCGTTATGATGTTCGTTTCAAGAAAGAGTGCGCCAATCAGGACGCTTTTGAAAGACCGCTGTCTGGCTGAATAAGTGCCAGCAATTTTATGCCAGGAAATTTGCGCCATCATGCGCTACAGCCCTTGTTAATGTCGCGCTGTCTGCTTTCAGATTTCCACGTGCGTACTTCGTCTTTGGTAAGCCAAACCTAATCAAATTAATCGTGACTGGACCACACTGGTGCAAGCCCAGGTCTGTTTTCTTTCTGGGAACTTTGAATACTTCCTTGATTGTCCTTATCGTAACACTCCGATTCTTTCATTTACGAAGTTTAAATCATCATAGACATTTTGGTTAGGCGAAAGCCGGCTATTTCAGCGTGTGAAGGAAAAGTGCAAAAAGCAGACAGTCATTAAAGGCAGCAGCAAGCAGTCCCTACAAGGAAGGCGATGCAGTTATCTGGGCGTCGTTATACGCTGCCCATGGAGTTTATTATATATTTGATGTAACAGTTGATTATATTATCTTCCCTTTTCGCGGCGGCTCCTAATTCGGCACTTTGAGTCAGGCTTACAAGTGCCGCGAAAAGTGGAGGCGGCGTTATTACAGCTGACGTTGGAGAAAAATGTAGCGAAGGCAACCGTGACCTTTAAGAAAGTAAGCAGAAAAAAACGTGACAGTTAACACGGCTCTGGCCCCTCACTGCAGTCGCGTGGGCTTTATTTATGGGATTACCTAAAGGTCTTTTCTCTTCTAGCATATATTCTGCACATTAAGTTGGTTAACGTAGATGTTGGCGTGCATTAACTCACTATAGAGCAAATTTTTTTGCCGTCGTTTGCAGTTTCACTTCGTTAACAGAGATGTTCACGCAGACTACTTGTAGTAGTAGTTAGCTGTAAATGCCGCGGCTGCACGCAAGGATTATTACGGCAAGCACAAGGTGAGACCTTGTGTGAGATACTCAGCACTTCCCAATATATTTGCAACGAGGAGAGCTTATGGACGATGTCGCACTAGAGACAAGTTTTTCTTTAGGGAAAAAATTTGTTGTCGTTTCAATCGCAGCGTTCTTAAGTGTGAAAAAGCGCAGTTGCATTTCGCCTGCTAATCCAGTCATGCGAATGACCAGCTGTGCAACCGTTAGCAAGTTCGGACATTAACAGACCAGCTAAATGATGCACGGAGTGCAAATCAACTCCCACCTTTATGAGTGCGAGAGGAGATGTGGGAAATGCATATATTCGCTCCGTTTTCATATATGTAATATGCGTGAAATTCAGGTTCTGCTGCCCAGGCTCCGACCACAGCGGCGCCTACCTTCATAGAAAGCGTCGTTATTAGTGTTGCACAGCCTTTCAGTCGTTCCTTTTTCTTATTTTTGTCGAGACAGAGTGCACATTGTGCTGTCCTTTGCGTAGACGCGAAGAACATGATGAAAAGAGCGCCCCGTGAACTTCTGTGACGTACGTGACAGTGAAAGGGCCACGCACTTATTATAAAAATACTTGCAGCATGTGGCCTGCCGAGCTCGAAAGTGCAGGCCCCTCCTGGCGCCTTCGTTTTCCTGACTCGCTCATTAGTGGCATAACGATGTCGTTTGCAGGAAACGCAATTGTGCGAGAATAGCACTCCAACAAAATCAAAACAAAAGTTAAGAAGACGAGGAACATAAAGGAAAAACAAAGAAGCGGGCGTGAAGGTAAAGCAAACACGTGACTCGCGGCAGAAAGGCCTAGCCATGCTGATATGCGACCTGAACAACTACAAATGCAGACTGACCTTTTCTTGGGGGGAAAAAAAAGCAGCAAAGGGAAGTGATGAGAAAGAGGAAAGAACGTGTTTGAAAGAGCGCGAAGTAGGTAAAGAAATGTTAATGTCACTTACACGAGGAGCTGCTATTCTGCTCCCTAGCACTATACTTTCTGGCACCTCCATTTGCAGGTATGGCTGTTTTTTTTTTCTTCTTACATCAGCGCCCGTGTACGGCTTGCTTGTCGCCAGCTGCCGCCACACGGTCGTGAGCAAATGCCCCCGCGGCGAGCTAAGTCGTTTCCAGGTGCGAAAATTGTTTTCGCTAGGACCTCATTTCACCTTCGGTCAGGTCGACCTGGGCCCTGAGTTATTTTTCGTTGCGTTTTTGCCGCTCGCCGCCCGGTTCATTTGGCAGGAATTTGGCCGCTACCACGAAAAGGCCGTGCCTGCACGCGTCAGTGGCAGTTGCGTGATGTTTTCCGTGGTACGCTGCGGTTAATTTCTAACTTACCCCGCTTGCTTCCCCATCGCGATCTCGCTGTTCGAGTTGAGTTAGAATGACGTCATAGGGAATGTGAGTGTTATGCTCTCAAATGAAGCATCCGGTGCTTTTTTTCATTTATTGTCTCCTTTCTCCAGTGGTTGCTTTGTTAACAACGCGGGAAAATCTCCTGTCATTTGGTAGTTATGTCCCAGAAGTTTATTCTAACGGACGGAGAAGTGTTGGAGAGAGCTAAGAGAAGTTACCGTGGCAATATTTGTGACGCGTTGCCTGAAACTCAGGAAGCATTCCATTGTTCTAATCTTCATTGTGAAAATGAAAGTTGAAAAATTCATAATTTTTCAAAACGGCCGGAGGGAAGAAGGGGTAGAGCTAATCGGTAAGACATTTTTGGAACAGGTCCCAACCATTGCGCAGTTTTTACCTTTAAAGAATGTCGTGAGTTTTTGCCGTCCAGTGGGCAAACTCTTCCCTGGCCTACCTCTAAACTACCGGGGCGCCGGAAGTTGATTTGATGAAATTAGCTTCCTATTCTCACCTCAACAATAGGAGTACTCTGCACTTCTTCTACTAATGGTACCGGCCTCTCTCGATTACATGTTGGTACGCTGAACGGGTGAAGTGACATTGGGCATCGAGGTTTCTTATAGGACGGCAGCGCTCCTTCCTACATCTGTGGAAAGCAAGCGCAGGCTTGAAGAAACGTCGATTCGCTATTTGGTGTTCCCTTCATGCTTGTTGGACTTTTTACCATGTCGGTAATATTTAATTTTTAACGAAATAGCTTTAAAGGCCCTGTTAGCTAGAAGAGTCACGAGCATGACTCTCGCAGGTGGTGCCCAAAGCGCAACCTAGTAGGCAGAGGGGCGACCTATAGGTCACGTGACCTTGCACCGTCAGCACAACCTGCCCACCGGCTAGTGAGCACACTGCCCACCATGGCAGGTGGCAGATAAATTAATTATTAGTCGCCCGGAAGAGTAACCTGGACCGCACAAGGACCATCGCTCGCAGCACCTGCCATCGCAGGGTAGTGGCGCATCGCTTAACCGCTGCACCACCGCGCCAGGATAGGTATGAGTACTCCCAGAAATCTTTAAATATTGAAGGACTGTAGGCACCAAATTTTTTCTTGCGTGTTTTCTTCTTTCAAACGATGCGTTAGACATTCGTATAAATGGAGCACTTTGTGGTATTCGTGTTGGAACGCTAAATAATTTATAATTCAATTTCTTCTTCACGCTCTTTCTGCTTCTGCTTCATCAGTCGAACGTTGACCGTGACGCGTAGTTGGTGTTTAGGTCACGTGAGGCATAAAAAATCGGCTATATAAAAGCTGACAGGTCATTTTTGTCATCCCAGGTCTTGGAAGAGGCTGGATTAAATGTCGTGGTGAATTAAAACTACATAGAGTTTTTCTGGTGGACGTGAACAAAACATCAACTTAACGTCACTGCCGTCGTTCGGTCGATGAAACCGAAACCGAAACTGCATGACAAAAGAAATTATAAATTATTTAGCCGTTGTAGACAAATACCACCCGGTATTCCATGCATTGTAATGTCTAACACGTCGTTTGACAGAAGCAAACGGGCAATGAAATTAGGTGTCTTTAGTCTCTTAAGTCGAGAATGACATTCTGTATATTTGGGAATTTGCCCATTACGCTGCGCTCCGCCCTTAACGCGGGGCACAAGTGTTCCCTCCATTTTTTTGCGCCTCAGAAAATGAGGCATGTAAGTCGCTTCCAAGAAATTGTGGGATTCAACAGTTGCTTGTTGGCACCCTTCGACAACGCATCCGTCAGCGCAATTAGATTTCTACGTCTTTTTTTGACATTAGGTAGTTTTAGCCGAACTTTTCCGGTTGCGCTCGTCAGATCAGTCTAAGACCAAAATTGTTTCAGCTAACCGTTCTGGACGGACGGACGTCCACACGAACGGATGGATGAACGGATAAATCTAATTGGCATCCCCTATGAGTCATCGCGATGGCTAATGTCCTCTGGCCTAGAAAATTTAGGTGACTGTCTTGTTTATTTCGTTTTCTAATTGTCTCTTGGCTAAAGGCTTCATGTCGTAGTGACAGATAACACTGCATTGGAAAAAGGATCAAATTTCAGTCTTTCTAATTCAAACAATTTCATTCTAGCTTTCAAAGAATTTATGCATGTTATAGGCACATACTTAGTTGAATTAAGGAGTCCGAAAGAAGCGACACCTATTTCTAAAATCAAGGGTATAAAGCGTTTTATGATGATGATGAAAACTGATTGATAATCTTAAAGTTGACTCTTCATATAAAATGTTAACACTTTAAATATAATGACACAGCGTCCGAAGTGCGTGAAAATGCATCCTGCGATGGAAAGTATCGTTGGTAAATCATCTCTAGCTTGTACAGCTGCCTTGAAAATGAGTCCAGGCATAATTAGGAAACTGCATTGTTAATGCTGGGCGCGCCGTCAGGCATCGCACGTATGATAAAAGTTTTGTGAAAAAAATAAATAGTCTTGGCGTCATACCTGTTTTCCTCGCTTAACTACCTCAACTCACGCATCTTAAAACGCCTCTGTGACCATCCTATCAGCCAAAGGTGATGCTGAAATGTATGAAGAAATATGCGCATAAGCAATGAAGTATTCTGCCGAGCCTGTTACTATCAATGCTGTGCGTTAATTAAAATTTCTTCCTTCCTTTCCTCATTAGCGCGGCTGTCTCGGACGAAAAGGGTTCTGCGCTAACTGGGAAGGAAGCTTATGCGCTCCGCAGCTCCGAGCACACGCCTCGACTCGAGCAAGCCGCCTGGCTTCTATGCTAGCGCAAGCGCGGCTTCAGGGTCCTCAGGGAAACTGCTCGCAGCAAAAAGCAGGCTTTCGGGTTCCGAGCTGTAGAGACACGGGGCCAGGAGGGATAGTGTGTGTGTGTGTGTGCGGGGGTGCATCGGTCTGGCAAGAACATGGTAGGGAGTCTCGGTGGGGAACAACGAAGGCGGAGACGGAATGCGAGAATTGCGTCTTCTAGTCCATGTGCAGCGCTCGTAAGCAAGAGCGAAAACGGCTTCGAAGTTCTCTACAGCTCAGACCACGCAGTTGGTTCGATGTGCCCGCGCTGAATTCCGTGCTTCGCTGCTCCTGAGCACTGCTAAAAAGGTTGGCAGTATAACACTTATTTCTCACTGTGGCATTCTCATGGGAACTTGGAACTCCCCTTACAGAGCGATGTCGTTCCAACGTTGTACGACGATGTCTAATGAAGCGACGTGTGTTTTCCTTTTTCCAAAGTGACATGCGCCAAGAATACTTTAGCTGCGGACGTATTCATAAAGCAAGCTCTGCGAAGGAGCATTCTAAGCGCGTCAGACAATGACTTTTCTGGTGCCAAGCAGGGACAACGACTGTTTCCGGGTGTCCATTACCTTTTTTCTCTTGAATCCCTTTGTGCAAATGACGATGTGGTCAGGGTGTGGCGTTGAAGGTCACGAAAACCTATCTGTTTTCAGACGTTCGCCACTGTGCCTAATGAGGCAGGATGGCACTTGCTGATCTTTCCAGACTTGCTTCAGCGCGCACTCTCATTTGATATGAGAAATATTTTCCGTCAGCGTCGCATGTGTGTCTGACATTTGCATTGCTTTTGTTCGGAACTGGCTGTTGCTGACTTAACACGCTTCGACGACTTGGAAATTGATGTAGACTTGGAAATTTACTACGTTGCTGTCTGTCGCATTTGCGATACAAGTTGAGGTTATAATGATTAAATGGCCCATAAAACGACAATCGTGCACGAATCCATCTTTTTTTTCTTGCATCATTTTCTCATTGATTTGCTCGCAAACACGCTCATCGCTACTCTTAACGTGAGAAAACTTGTCAATGGCAGCAGTCTTTGTGCACTGACGGAAACAATTGAATCTGGGAAGCTTCTGTTGTGAAGAAGGAAAAGATTGCAAGACTCACTGGAAAAAGCAGAAAAACATCGGAGACGAAACGTGGGGTATCAGAGCCCCTTTAATCGTACACGCTGATGAATGCTGCAAGTGCCCCGGCTTCGCCTGCAGCAAACGACCACTGTAAGTTGTATTAAACACGGATATAGTGATATAATTACTTCAGGAATAGTTGGCTCTTAATTCTCAGCGAAATTTTACTTGCTACATGACGTTTCCATTGCATGTTTACCCAAATGATTTTTTACACCAGTTGGGCAAGTTTTGCATAGTCTTTTCTTGATTAACTTCGACACGTCACCGCCCGGTCTGTTGAGAGTTTTCTCTGCTTTATTACGTACCCCCATAAATGCAGGCAGAGGCTCAGGAGTCCGCCCTTCCCGAAAGAATCACGTAAGCTTCCTATCCATCACATACTCCAACGATAGAGACGGCGGGAACGGGACAACGGACAGTACTTGTGACGAAACAATTCATTGTTCCGGTTCTTTCTGCGATTCTGTTGTTGATGACACCTTTGGACGTCCTGCTGCGCAGAGTTGTGCCTGTCAGTGACGTCTGCATGCCGTGGTAATTACAGATCTCTGTCAACGGCTTCTATGCGCACTACGTTTTCTTATACACATCTATTATTCCTCCAGCTACAATAAAGTGGGCTGTGCTTGTGAGGCTGGTTCATGCTCTGCTGGTGGCCACTGATAAGGAGGTCATGCACGCTATTGCAGCAAGTATTGTCAGCCCCTGCTCTCTGGGAAAGTCATGGTATGAGTTCTGTCACTAAAGGTACTACCTAGGCTGTCCGAACACCTGTGCACGGTCTGCATTCTATGCGACGTAAGAACGTTAAGCATCACACAAGGCACGGGAAGCGCTGGTATTATTATGAGACTGTCGTGACCGCCATGATTATTCTGTCTGCTCTACCCGAAAGCTGTTGCTTCAAAGAAAGCCAGTTATGCATGTCTCTATTGTGATGACTACTCAGCCCGCGAAAGAGCTTGACACACAGCAGAGAGATGAGAGGACAAAAAGAGACGCTCTCTGACAGCTCCCTTTAACAAGCACACGGTTTAGTAAGTTTGCTAAAGTAAAGGGTTCCTGCTAGCTTAAATTGCATGCACAATCGAAACTTCTCACTAGACACGAAAGCTGCAGCAGTATTGGAAGCTCTAGCTCGCAGTTAACTATCATTGTCTCTCTTAACTAGAGCTTACGCCCCTAGTGACGGCTTTGAAGTGGACTTGTAAACTTGTGTTTAAATTGAAGAGCTCCCTAGAAACCCTGTTAAGTATGTGCCGTAAGCAGAATAAAAAAAAAGATTGTTTCAATTTAGTAATGTTTTAAGGCATCTTTCTGGGTTAAGTCATCAGATACCTCGTTAAGCTGCTTCAAACGCTGTCGACAGCAAGCAAACACATGCACGCACGCATATATCTGATGTTCGTAATAACGTGTAAATTCGTTACGGTTTTTCATGTTCTTACATATCAAACTGGATGACATCCTTTGATAGCGCAGTCCTCTAGGTAAAGTTTGGCTCTGTGAACTTTTTTTTTCCTCATTACATCGTCTGATTCTTGATAACGTTTTTCAAAATAAGTATCTCTGCCCAGACTACGCGTTCTGATTGCCTCTGCATGCTTTCTCAAACCATAATTTGCCGCCTTTCTAATACGACTTCGGAAAAAGTCCATTATCACACCTTCTGAACAGACGCCTCTTTGGCACGCATTTTTAGTTTAAAATAATGATTAATATTCTTATTTATTACGCAGCTGCATTACGGACTGTAATGTGCGAAGCGAATAAAAGTGGTGGCGTTTAATTATCAAAGTGCGAGGAAACTAGCGTTAAAGCTATATTTAAGGGGATAAACTGACATTTTACAATATTTTGTGGAGAGTTTTGCAGGGATGAAGTCATATCAGCTTGAGAGCCATTTTTGCGCGTGTAAACATCGTGTTGTGACAAACTCGATTGTGAGAGCGTATCCTCTGGACTGTTTCTCGTCTAGTAAGACACGGCCAACCATAGCTAACTTGCAGAAAGATAAAGAAGTTGAGTCGGTTTTAGGTAGTGGATCCAAGCTCAAGAACATCGACTTCAGCAGCGCTCATGATTACTCTGAGGCCGTTCGAGTAAAACGCCGTCATGTATGGCAGTACGCTAAATTTGTAAAGAAAGAGAGCCGCCTTCGTCTCGCCTTCAATAAGCTCCTCACTAGCAGTGATGTCTATGTGTGTGACACTGAGGCTGGTCGCGTAGTTTATGTTTCTTGGCGCTCTACAGAAGAACTACGTCCTTTTGGAGTCATTACCTCGAATCAGACCCACGTTTCCCATCTTTCACAAACGTGACAACGTAGTGCTGATAAAATCATGTTTTTCGTTTACACTAAGATTAGAAGGGTTGTCTGTAAGGGTGTTGAATTACCTTCACTGATTGTCACATACTCCACATCAATAATAGCACCCACCACTGAAATATGGCTCACTGATGTTATTCCCGATAATATTATTTTTGTCAGCGAAACATTATTTAGTATCTTTCGATGCGATAGACCAAACCGTGGAGGAGGTGGTGTACTTTTAGCTGCAAAGATTATTTACTGACTCTAAGGGTAATGATTACTTGTCATCTTGAATGTGTAGATGTTTCTTTAAATTACAATTCAATTTGTGTAATCAGAGTGATGTCTTTGTTTTCTTTCGAATTTCTTCGAATGTTTTCCAAACTCTACTCATATTGCTGACTTCAGTTCTCCAAATATAAATTGGCTCACGCAATCCGTCACAGAGAGTAAAACTGAGGCTCATATGTTTCTTCAGACATATCTAGAATTTTCATTCTCTCAACTTATTACATTTCCCACGCTTTGTACATCAAGGACCGCGAGCATTATTGACTTAATATTAACAAATAATCGTGACCTTTGTTCGGACTTTATCCCTTTAGACAGAATTTTGGATCATGACGTAATAACAGGACGCACTACCCGTTCGTATAAAGATAAGAAGACTACTATTAAACGCATCAGACGTTACAGTGACAGCATAGCTAAGTATGACAGGATTAACTCAGAATTAGATTGTTTCTCTGTCTTGTTCTCGAATGAGTGTTTCTTGCTCACAGTTTAACAAAATTGGAATGTATTCAAGAATACTCTCGCTAAACTTAGCGACGACGTCGTGCCTCTCATATTCATCAGATTTAAAATGTAACATGATTTAGTGAGACGCTGCGGCGTATGAATAACAACGAAAAACGATTGTACCGGCAAGCGGTAAACATGGTTATTCTACAGTGTGGGAAACGTACAATAAATGACTCAAAGAATACCAGTCTCTGCTCAAATCCTCTCGACGTAACTTTTTCAATCATTGCTTGTCTCTGCTAACCAACAACCATCGTAAATTCTCGCGCATCGTAAACCGTCCATCCTGACATTTTGCTTTCATCCCGGCTTTCATCCTGACATATGGTATCATTGTTAATGGATCTGATTGCGCTCAAATTTTAACGACGCCATCTCATCACTATTTACCAACGAAGATACTGCCACATCTTCTGGCTCAGATACATTTCAGGAAATTTCCATGCCAGAAATAATTATTAGCGATGCAGGTTGTCTTAGCTTCATTAAACAATCCTAAAATCACTAGTAGCTAGGATCATCTCGATTTTAACAAAATGATACTCAAGAATACATCACGAAGCATTCGCGTTTTCTAGTTTGTTCTCGCAACCATTGTCAAGCGGAATTAATCCTGATGATTGCCAGATATCCAAGGTAATGCCTGTTTTCAAATCAGGTGAGCGTTCCTCCCCGCTTAACTGTCGTCCAATCTTCTTAACCAGCATTTTTTGTAAACTCCTGGAGCAAAGCCAAATCATTAACTGCATGGAAGATTATATCATTACTTTCAAATATCACCACGGCTTCCGCAAGGGTTTTTCAGGTGACACTCAACTCGCTAACTTTACTAATGGCTTACATTCATCACTTGGCGCAGGTCAGGGTCGGCGCTGTATTTCTTAAGTTTTCGTAATTTTTCGACCGGGTCCCTCATCACAGAACTCTGCTGACAATAGCACAGCTTGACATGCTCCCTAATGTGCTTTCTTGGATTAAGGAATTTCTTTCGTGCTTAACTGACTTCACCACGGTATATATTTCAAACATTTCCACTGATGTCATATCTGGTCTACCCCGAGGAAGCATGCTTGGTTCCTTGTCTTTTCTAAGCTACATTAATGATTTACCTTCCTCTGAACACCTAAAGTTCGACTCTTGCCCATGGTGACGTAATTAACCATAATATTACTAGTCACACTGACCGCTAGTATTTACATTCCGACATGGACGCAGTCAACAAATGGTGCTCCTCCTCGTTAATGACCGTTTACGTTACACAAGTCTTTCACTCGTCGTTTAGCTTTTGTGTAAACCACTTACGTTCTTGATTAAAATACTGTAGAACTGAAAATATCATACAAGTACATTGGACGGTATCTTCATTTTTAATTAACATGGCGCCACCATAATGACCTCACCCTAGCTTCTGCTATCTGTTCATTTGGTCTTGTCAAACGTAGCCTCAAACATGCTCCAATCTGTGTCAAAAAACTTGCCTATACAGCTTTAATGCGCCCTGAAATCGAATACGCCGCGGCAACATGGAACCCTGATCAGGCCTATACGTTACCACTAACATCAAATTCCTACAGAGCCGCGCTGTTCGTTTCATATTTTCAGGATACTCGCCTTTCACAGCAGTCTCAGCATTAAAGAAGTGTGCAGATCTGGAATACTTCTCACACCGCCGTACACAAGGTCGTTTAACGCGCTCGTTTAACGCTTTTTCACAAACTTTATCGCCACCAACTCCTTCAGGGCAATTTGTTTCAGTCACTTCATGACATTTTTCCACAAAGTGATCATTGCAGGGGCTGTAATATCAGCGCAGGATGCGCAATCGAGCGTTCCTGTTAAGCGTGCTGACAGCGATATTTTTATTCTTGTAAACGATCCAAAACTATGAATGTTGCATAGTCTCTCGCTACTCTAGGAAATAATGGTGGTTGGTTGAAATGTGACAAACGGGACTTTCCTTCATTTTACAGAGTTCAAAAGACAGCAAGAAAGCAAGCTTTATCCACGAAATTTCCTACGTCACCCATCACACGTCGGACGGTTCAGGTCCACCCTGATTGTTTACATCGCCAGCCGCTCGAAGGGCAGGACGGGTGCCAAAGCCGAAGCGCGAGAGCAATGAACAACTTGATGAGGACAGCGTATATACTGTATATACTGTATATACTGTATATACCTTGCGCTACTGTCTACCAGTGCTTCAAAGATTATCTACATCAAGCAATAAGACTCTCGATGCCGCACGGAACAACTGCCTGCGAATATGTCTTGGCCTCCCAAAGGGTTCCTCTGCATCAGGAACAGTAGCGGAGGCAGGATGTCTCCCACTAGAGGTAATTGCCGCCCAGGAAACTATGCGTACCCATCTCCGCCATGTCCTGCAAGGGAAGAAGCACTTCCTACACCGTGTCCACCTAACTCACAGCAACTGTAGCTTTGGCCAGGCAGTGCAGCTCCTGCCCCTTCCTACTATTAATCAGCCTCAGAAACTACTACCTCTGGCCTTTCCTCCATGGACACTCTCTCCTCTAAAGGTGAAGAAGTCTGTTCCAGGTGTGAATGCAAAGAGCCGCATGCCACAGGCAGCACTTCTGCAAGCTACTCTCGCCTACTTAATCGAAGAATATACGCAGCACACCCATATCTTCACCGATGGTTCAACTACTAAAGAAACTTCTTCTTGTGGCCTTTATGTGCCCTCAACAGGCCATGCCCTTTCTTACCGGCTGCAGCGGAGAACCTCCTCTACAACAGCTGAGCTTCACGGCATTAAGGAAGCTGTTTCTTAGATCCTGCGCCGAACCGCCGGCCGTTGGGTTATCTTCACCGATTCAAAAGCATCTCTGCAGATCCTGGCCAACCTGCTGAAGAAAACGAATCACCAGCCAGTTTCCCTGGACATTGGGTATATCCATCATTTAGCTATTGCCGCAGGCCACTGCATAACATTTCAGCGGGTGCCTGCTCACTGTGGCATTATGGCTAATGAAAAAGCAGATGAAGCGGCCCGTAAGGGCCATCAACATCAGAGATACATTCGAAGTTTTCTCACGAAATCTGATGCGTCCCAAATGGCTAAAAGTTTTGCGTACGAAGAAACGTATCGGCTTTGGAGTTTGCCGACACATCAGTACCAATTTCTTCACTCATTTGACCCACATCTTAGATCAAGACTCTCACCCAGAATTCCTCGACAACTCAAAACACTTTATCACCGACTTCGTCTGAATGCTGCATATACAAATGGCCTGCGATACCGTTTTGGACAAATGAACAGTCCGCATTGTGACAACTGTGGTTCGATAGAAACTGTGGAACATATCCTGCTTGAGTGCCCTGCGTATGCTAACGAGCGTGCGTACTATGAACATTGCATGCAGAAGCTCTGCCCAGTGCCCCTAACAATGGACAAAGTTTTAGGCCCCTTAGCCTGCTTCAGGCAACAGAGACTTGCAATGAACTTTCTTTTTACATATTTAAAAGACATTGGACATCTCGATAAGCTCCAAATTCACTTGCAGGCTACCTTCATGCATTCTTCTTGCAGTGAACTTCGTCAGCCCATTCGTCGGACTATGCACTCCATCATTCCATAGGTTACATCAATACTCGCCACTGCATCCTTAGTACCCATTTCATGGCTGCATTTTATCTTCGTTTTTTTTCCACCTCTTCCACGCTGCTCTCCTTCAGTCTTTATCTCCCAAATTCCCCTCCCCACGCAGAGTAGCATGCCAGCGATATTGAAACGCCGGCTAAATTCTCTGTTTCTTCATTAAAGAGTCTCTCTCTCTCTCTCTCGTATATACTGTAGATGGCCAGGTAATGGCTCTCGTTCGTCCTAAGATTGTGTCACGCGACTGCTCCCAATGGGCGACACGGTGAAAGGATATTATAAGATAAGCTAGGTTATGCTTTAACATAACTTTAACATAACTTTTCAAACATGGCACAACCTCGTGGCCACGTGGCGCACACCCCCTCGAGACTTCAACTCTTCTCAGAAGCCGCATCACCCTGTCGACGAGCGAGGATACCACATGAGCAGCACCCGCCGCCAAGATTTCAGCGACGCCATAAAAGAGAAAAGAACGAGAGATGCGGGCGATCAGGCGGCGCTCTGGTTGGCACGATGTGGCACGGCGCTAGGCTGCGCACAACTTTCACCGGCTGCGCGCTGCAGCCGCCGGCGCTGGTGTACGGTCCACTGACGACACCGGCCTCAGCGACTTCACTGAAGCGCTGAAGCCAAGCCCCTACCCGACCCGTCGGTGCCTGAGCTCAGCGTCGCTAAACGTTAGTATAACAGCTTCTCGCGGTACAAGGTAACCGCGGGCGCTTTGGATACCTTCACTCCCCAGGAGCTTGGAGTGGCGAACCAATCACAGGAGGCTATCCAAGAGCAGTTTCTCCTTCCCTCCGGGACGAGACTCCAGCGCCGAGGTCAGGCTCCTTCTTGACATCCAGATCGTTTCCCGACAAGGCACCCGCCACCTCGCCTCGCAGCCGCTCGTAGCTAGAATGACAAAGCGCCAAGAACGAAACTCCTGCTTAATCAGCGAATCTGGTCGGGTGAGCTGGTCGGCACCATTGGCAGTTCGATCTGCTTATTGAAATGGTTTTTACCAAGCCCTGTGACTCTTTCCCACGCATTTTGCGTGGATCTTCTAAATGCAGAAATTGTGGGACGGCACCAAAATATAAAAAGCACGTCTAATATTTCTTTCAGCATGACCATGCTGCTTGTGGACCATCATTCGGAACTTTCTGTTTCCGATCTACAGCAGTTTAAACCATAGTCTTGTAATGTTTTCTTTTTCGGCAGTACATTCATGTGAAATGGGATTGATTGCATTTGATTGGATTTTATTTATTTCATTGTCTTATTTAGCTGACCAGCAACAACGTGAGCCGCCACACTTCAGGGATACAATCTTGGTAAGGCAAAAGAAAACTGCACTTGTGTGTGTTCCAAGTTTGCTGCTATTCTGTCCAGTTTTTCTTTACGGGAGCAGGACAGATGGCTTAGGTACCGACAAAAATGACCTCTAGATTGAGTTATCCAAAGTAAGAACGTGCATAGTGGTGAAACGTTTTCCAGTGATCTTTTTTTTTTCTCTCCCAAAACCTGTTACTTTTTAACCAACGAACTGCTTAACTTGTGTGCTCTTTAGAGTGTCATATCTGCACATGAATTGCTTGGTGCAAGTTTTGGTTATGCTAAGATGTAATGCTCCGCTAATAGCTGGGGCCTATTAGGACTTGCCGTGTAAAACCACCTCAAGCCAGCTTTGAGAAATGAAGGCACAAGAGAGAGAGAGAGAGAGAAAGACAAAGGCAGGGAGGTTAACTAGGCAGCGCCCGGTACGTACTAATATTTCGCCTTCTACTAAAGATTACCGTGGGAAGAGGCACTCTAATTAGCTTTTAGGAAGGCACAAAATTGTGCTGAAAATGGGTACCTCTGCGTTTTGTGGTAGCTTCGATCTGGCTGTGGTGAGTGTTTTCTTATGCTTGCCTGACAAGTGCCAGGAGCCCAACAAACCTTTTCTGCACATTTTCGAATTGTTGCGGAGAGGCGCGGTAGATATAATTCTATACAACGGAAATATAAGTCTCGGCAGGACAAGGCTCGGGTACAGGCCAAAATGGCATGAAGTACTCCGTACGACCCTGCACACACGGCTCACCATGCCAAGCGCGCACAGATTTCTGCTCTTTACCACCAGAATATGAGGCGAGAAACGCTACTTAGCATCTAGATGAACGCTTATTTCTCGAACATGAATGCTAACTGATCGAACGTTCAAGGGACACCTGTAAGAAATTTTGTAGAATTGCCACCTAATTTTTGTCTTCGTGATTGCTCTTTACTGAATATTTTAGGCTCTCTATCCTTAGACAACGACGGAATTTTTTCGGAAATGTGCCTTCGTCGCAGCAAACTGCTTCACAGTTTCGACTTCACCAAGAGCCTTGTCCTCCAAAAAAGAGTGAAAAAAGAATGGGCACACTTTTATTACTGTTTCCCGTATTCATTTTCCAGTTAACATGTAAGTCGACATGGCACCGTGGCATGCTTCGACAGCTGGCGGCGTTACTCTTCGAACAAGACATAAAAGCACTCTACATTTCGTTGGCGACTCGTGCCAATGTCCTCAAGAGAGAGGTGACATTTATGTGCGTTTGCGCCTTTTATTCCACTCACCGAAGGCGCTCCAACGATGGTGTTTTAAATGCACTTTACGTGAGTGCCTTGTCGATATCCCGGGCCGAAAGCGCCCATCACGCAATGGGTAAATGGATACTGCTGCGAAACTTCAGCTTCGAGAGTGGTTTGTACCAGCTAGGGTTTTACTACTTCCCGTTTTTTTCTTATTATTGTCTTGCTGAATAATCTCCTGCATTACACAAAATAATTACAACTTAGTTTACGAGAACGTTTTCTTACTGTATGCCAGAAGTGTGACACAATCGGCGCCCAGTTTCAAACTTCTTACTGGACAAAGTCGTGAAGCAGCAGACATTTTCCCAAGTACTTTCGGATCAGCAACCCGTTCATTATTTTTTTTCTCTTCCTTAAGCCAAGGAATTGTAGCGCTACTTTCTGTGAACAGGCACCGTCTCGAGCAGAGCACTTTATTACGCAATGCTAAATGCAAAGTCTCTTGAGTATTGTTAGATTTCTTTTACATTAGTGTAAAAACAAAACACAGTGCCATGCAGGATAAAAGAATTCGAAATAGAGTAGAAGAAGCAACAGCATCTCATGCGCCAACGTCCTATTAGCGTCTTTCGAAAAAAAAAAGACGAGACATTTTAGCTACAAGTGAAACGCCACCAAGGCAGCATACAAAATGAAGAAAAAGTTTTGAGAACCAGCCTATCATTGCAGCTCACTTCACTGAACTTAGTGAATCGGCTAAGACGCCAAACAAAACAGGATGGCTGGCTACAGTTTTCGTTACCCGTATTGTAGGCTTCGATATAATATCATTACTTCATGGTCTAGCTTTTTCCAGCTGACAGCAGGATCGTGGCTTCCAGCTTCGGTCAGAGACCTCTACATTCCGAGGATTTGCTGTAGCTGCCGGCACTGCGGCGTCTGTTACTGACTGAGGCGCGCCTTACCAGCCGGACTATCGGCCACTGCACTCTTTCTTATGAACGTTGTAGGCAGTCAGGAAACTTGAAGCAGAAAAACTTTAATACTAAAGGGAGCTTGAGGATTAGCATTCGCACATGTGGAAAAAGTACCGAGTACTTTACTAAATTCCTCATTTCGAGGTTGTCAGCATACCGCTGGACAGAGCATTGTATGTTTGCTTCCTTCCACGCCAGCTGGTGTGAGGCATAGCGTGAAATGTGTAAAAAAAAGAGTGCCCGTTCTTGTATTTCATGCGTGAAATTTACGCTGTTCAAAGATTCCTGGAGGAGTATGTTTGATTTGGTATACCTTATATTGAGGGGCTTTCTTTTCCGCCGTCCTCAAGTTCGTAAATGCGAGATGACAAATGTATATGTCATTATTTGCGCAGTCGAAAGAGGACGAATAAATGACACGTCCCTAAACGTGAAGTGGACGCATAGAAACAAAAAAAAAAATGCAGCAGAAACGAGGAGTTACAACATAAGAACAGCGAGCTGCAAACTCGGCGATGAAAAGTGGAAGAGGAACACGCCGACGAGGAGGTGAAGGAGGAGCACGAGAGGGGGAGTTGGGGAAGAAGGAAGGACGACGGGTCAGGCAGCGCATGCTCGCCAGGGCGCCCCGCCAGCGCCGGCGCGAAAACGGGTCCGTATCGCGCGGCTGCCTCTCCCAGCTAGGGAGTCGCGGCCAGTGACGCCTGGCGTCCGTCCCGCGCTCGGGAGCGCCTCCTCCCCGATTCCCGCGGCAACCACCTCCACCACCGGGATCCGAGGATCGCGCGCGCACATGTTCTGCCGCTCCCGCCGGCGGCGACGACGAGTACGCGGCCCACAGCTTGGAGCGGAGGCCGTGCCGGCCAAGCGGCGCGCACACAGGACGTCGAGCCGCGGGACCGTTTCTGCGCGCGGCTGCTTCGGGACCGATCGGCTTTGCCTCGCATCGGCGCACTCGCGCCAACTGCTTGGCCGGAGACGGTGATACGGGCCGGACGGTGACTCGCCGGGCATCGCCGGGAGGAAAAGGCGGGAACTACCGATATCACGCCGTGACCGGCTTTCTCTGCTCCCTATCTTCTCCGGCAGTAGTCTTCTGCTGGAATTAAGTTTTTTTGTGGCTTTTTCGGGGAAGACTTTCATACCATTCCCGAAGGAAAGAGGAAGCGAAGTGCTTTTGTGGCTCCGTTGAGGAAACCCTGAGTGACTTCGAGGTTCGTTGCGAGAAGTTCTGTAGGAAACAAGTTCGAAGCATGAAGGGAGCACATAGCTCATATTATGACTTAATTTTCTTGTATTCAGTGATACTTGTTAAGAAGCCTCTTCAGTGGCAAGCGTGAGTCCCAGAAGGAACTTGACGTTTCGTGCCTCCTGCTTCAAACCAGGGGTTACAGAGTTTGAGCAGCAAACAAACTGCAATGAATTATATCAACAGGTGTTGTTTTTGAGGGAAGCACTCCGAGGACGCTGGTCGCAAACAAGCAGCCTATTTATGCACTCCTGAAATGCTGACCTGGACTTCACCTGTCGTTCAGAAATAGTTTGGGTGACCTGTTGGATGCTCGGTCGCTCCCATCAAGGTAAGCTCATCAGTCAGCTCGATTACTGCGCGTCCTACGTTGTGCCATGTGCTTACGTAACGGAACTGTACATTTCGCTAGATTCCCTGTGTACGCCGAGGTAACTGAACGGTTGCTTTCTGTTTATGAAAAATTAGTGACAATGTATATATTTTTTTCTTAGAATTGTAGGAATATACAGGGAAGCGTGGTCACGTATAAGTCTGCTTCTCGTGTCTTTATACTTCTGCGGAAGCTATGCCACCAAAATAAAACTTTGGTGTTTTGATAATAATGAAATATGTTTATTCAGTTTGAGATAAGGTGCTAGTCAAAATAGATCGCTTGTACGAGTGGTGCTCCTAGAGTAATCAGCTAACGTTAAATAACGAAAACAGATGTTTGTGCACACATTTTGTTATGCTTCAGTATATATTTCAGACAGGAAGGCAGCAACGCCGTCTTTTATTTCGTAGCACTTTTTGGAATGTGCAGGTAGATAAAAATAATCGCTTTTCCACATGCAGTCCCGTAAAGGAACACAATCACAATTCTTTGCTACATGAGGCAACGAAAGTTGCAGACTTATTGTAATAGCAATCTCCGCACCGACACAAAGCGTTTCGGATTTCATTTGACATATCGTTCGATGCTTGCTGTAGGCACAGTCATATGCAAAAAGTTAGATGTTTGCACGAAGCCAGCACTCGAAGCATTGGTAAATCCTTGTTATTGCTTCTTTATCGTGTGTCGCTGTATTTAATAAGTATACACTTTCAGGATTATGGTGAATTTTTTTGCGAGGTACACACATAAACACACACGGGTAATCCTACAAAAAAAAGTTCCCTCTGCAATTCATTATTACGAACACTTTCATTAACATACGCTCTATACTTAATTTCGTACGATATGCCGGTTTTTTTTTTAGATCTACGTTTCCTTTTGATAAATTTCATATTGACGATTTCTGCAAGCTTGGCCTGTTATATAGAATGCTTCTAAAAATTGGACGCGAAAGTAAAATGGAGTTTCTGGAAACCTCAAAATTTTGTCAGCGTTATTCACGAGCAGACATCATCGTAGGTTATATCGTCGATTCGATAAGAAATGCGTATGAAGTTTAAATCAAACTTAAAACTTCTATTTAACACAAGGAACTGCGTTTTTATTTCTGCCCTAATCGGCAGGAGCACAGATCCTATTATTCATTTAATAAGTGTGGCATGCAAACAACACAAATGAAAGGCGTCATGGTACAATAATGAATATTCAGTACCGCGTACTTGATTATCTGTAGGTATGCAAAAGTAACAAGCTTTCTTCTGGATCTCAAAACAGTCGTCTGGTTTTTGGAATAAGTTGGAGCCAGAGTCTGCTAAATAATAATAAAAAAAAACAATTATATGGTTGCCTGGAAACTTCTTTTGCAGCGTATTTCTTCTTGAAAGCTTTCTAAATTTCTCGGCGGTCAGTTCTGCACTTTGTGTTTGGGCTTTCTTGTGTGATTTGTTTTGTGTTCTATTGTACTGCACTGCCACATCTTGACTTTTTGGTTTTATGACATGTTCTTGAGAAAGGCTTTTTACATTACGGAAGCTACACTACCGGCTGGTGGATGCGTAAGACATTTATGTTTTAGATGCAGAGGCTGTGTGACTAATGAGGGCCATTTTCTTTCCCTGAAATACGTAAGCGTCGCCCAATGGCGTTTAATGTTCACTGGAGTTCATAAAATTTACCTGCTATTAGAATTGCTCTTGTATAAATCAAATGATGATATATTGGTAAGCTTGATTCAAGACTTATGGTAACTCTGAATGAATACATCACATCTTTAATGATGCGTCTATGCCGGTCGCCTAGTTAAAATTGCACGGGTTAGCTTTTTTTTCTCACTCCAACACTTTGTTGGTACGAGCGGATCCCTACTGCTAATGGCCGCGCACAGTGAGATGTTTTGTTTCCTCTGGCGAGCAAAGCAGAGAAGTCCCCAATGCAAAAAACATTCGTTTTGCCTGACTGTGGCAAAAGAACTACTTCAGACGGGATGCACTACTAACTACGATGCCGTTCATACTGCTACCAAATAAAAAAATAAAAACAAAAACTACAGTTTCCTGAAATTTAGTCTTCTGCCTTCATCAACTATGTCAGGTTAGAACTGCACAGATATTTATTGCGCAGGCATACCTGCGCTCTGAAGTTGCGGCCATTTCTGTCTATTTCAATTTTCACTACTTTCTTGATAATTTCCTGCTGCTAATTTTTAACACATTTTGCGTGAAAAACTATAAAAAACTATAAAAAAACTGAGTGCACAATGACACTAAAACAACTGAGGAAGGCAAGCCCCCACTTTATACACATATCTTACGCGCACAAACACAAGTGTTTTTATTTTTTTCTTTGAAAACATGCGATGTCAGAGTGCCACAAAAGCATGCCTATTGTCACGGCCTTCGCATCAATATAATAAAATGAATTCGAGAGGTGAAAATTTTGTGCGTAAACTGGCGTACACTCTTTTTCCTGGTTTCCTAGTTAGCGTAGGCAATATTTTCGTCATGAAAGCAACCCTTTTTAAAACCTCTTTAGATACTTCATAGACTCTCCACTGGCTTTTGACTATGAAGTCTACAGGCTTTCTATAGACAAAGCCTATAGACTGCTCATATAAATTATATAGATTTATGGTCAAACACTTCTAGTAAATTTTTGTCTATAAATAGTCTATAGACTATGAGTCGAAAAAACGAAATATTACTAGAAAGCAATCAGAGCCCATAAGAAGTCTGTAGTCTGCGGAGTGTTTTTATAAGGGTTAACCCCGTAACAAAACATTCTAACGCAAATATTTTGCACATCTATGTATAACTATATCATTTGTCAAAAAGTGGATGTGGGCATATACGCGCACTAGGATGCGAAAAAAGATTTTTCTAGTAATGAATTACAGGTGGTATGGGTCTCCTGTTTTCTTGCTGTAATTATTAACCAAATAAGCCCTCCATCCTATCTTTTCACGCCAGGGTACAGTAAAAGTCAGCTGTGGAAAATTGTCATTTTCCTGAGGCATATTCCGAAGAACATGCGTCCTGCACTCTTTCCTTGTTTGTATGTAACCCGATGTCACTGAAAATGCGTTCAAGCAACGCTGATTCTGCGAACGCCAGACATTCACTGTCACAAAGTTGTGCTTAAGGTAAAGTATGTTTTCTTGAACTGAAAATGGGGAGCCATTTGAGCTACCTTAAGTATAATGCTCGACAGATCTGCGTGTTAGTATTTTTCAGGCTCAGAGAGGAAAAATAATTGATTTTTGAGGAAAAGAAATTGCGCAGTATCTGTCTCATATATCGTTGGACACCCGAACCACGCCGTAAGGGAAGGGATAAAGGAGGGAGTGAAAGAAGAAATGACGAAAGAGGTGCCGTAGTGGAGGGCTCCGGAATAATTTCGACCACCTGGGGATCTCTAACGTGCACTGACATCGCAACGCACACGTTCAGAGAAGAATAAGCAGATATTTGGGATCGATGAGCAAAGCACTAGCGTTCTGCTGCACTTGTAGCCCATTTATTTATCTAGTTGATTAGATGTTCCTTCATAATCGTCATTCGTGAAATAACATGCGGCGCTAAAACACTATAATATTTGTTCACTCCTTAGGAGAATGAAAATGTGGAAAGAGGAAAATAAATTACAGGGAAAAAGGAAAAGAATGCCGGTTGGCGGCTTGGTGGCTATGAGAATTGGCTGCTGGCCTCGATGAGGCCTGTCTGATTCTCGGCCGCGGCTGCATAATTTTCGCGCAGGCGGAATGAACATTCAGCCATGCACTGATAATCCGGTGCACGATAAGGAACCCATGGGGTTCAAAATAATTTGGAAGCTCTTCACATAAGTGCCTAAAAGTCGTAGGCGATAATGACTTTGGCGCGTAACATTTTATTAGGACCACTAGCATTTTGTCAAAAGAAGCTCGGTCCTGTCGCATCTGCACAACTGAACTGATAATAATTAAAGAAGAGTCATAATCGATATCGAGGCGATCATTTTAGTGAGAGCCTATTGGAATGAAATGGTCTGCCGCAATTCACATCGCATGTAGGTCGAACAAAATGCACGATGAGAGCTGCCTCATTGGTTACTCCACTTTCTACCGCCTCTTTTGCCGGAGACTGGATCCTACAACAAAATAATATTAGTCTTGTCGGCGGGAGCAAAAGCGATCACATACATGCTGACGCTGCATATAACATATTCAAAGGCAAAAGTGCAACGGTGAAGTCACGTAGATGTCGATGATACCATCCTGCATATCGATTGGTGAAAGCGGCGAATAAGTAGCGTAGTCTAGAGTTTGGCGGGAAGAACCCAAGTTACAAATTCTGCGAAAAAGAAAGACAAGCAAAATGTAGAGCACTGATGATGTTTTCTCGTCGGGTTTATTATGTTTACACTTTGTCTCAAAGTAATCGACTAATTAAACTCGCCGCCGCACGCCGAGTGCGCATATTCTCTTTTCCCCCTTTTTTTTTCACAAAGGAGCGACCTCTCGCGTTAACGGCGCCGTGTAACTCAGCAAATAGCTCAAAGTCCTCCTCTCGCGTGCCGCGCGGCCTCTCCATCCTCCGCTTTGTCGTCACGGCGCTCGAATGACGAAACTGCCTCACGCCGCTGCAGCCCTTCCTTTGTGTCTCGGCCGCAGGAAGCACAGCGGGATCCCACGCACCGATCACTTGCCGGAAACCCGTAAAAACGTCAATGGCGAGCGGCCGTCTTAGCGCTCACGTTGCCGAAGCCCCTGCGGGAAACAGCACGAGCCAGAGCGCGATACGCAAGAGAAAAAGGCCGCGCGGAACGTATTTGTTGGAGGCGAGCAGCGGGTGTTTGATGGCAGCTCGTATCGCGCGATACCGCAGTGAGCCACGTGCCTTAATTGTTTCCAGCTATGGCCAGTCGTAAATCAGGAGCGACGGGATCCCGTACTTGGGGGCGAGGATACGTCTTTAGGCCCGCACTTGTGCTTGGCTACTTCCTCCTGTTGCTGCCGCTTAAGTGTTTCTGCGCTAACAATCTGGGTGGAAGGAGAGAGGAATGTCCAATATATGGTATACTTCTTGTTACAAACACCCCGTCAGTGTGAAAATGCGCAATATTTATTGTAGTTGCGAGCCAGGAATGTCATCATCTAAGGAGAATAAATTTCTTTAATCGGCGGCTATTCCTGAAAAAAAAATGGCACCTGAGAAGTGGGAACAAGTAAAATTGCAATACTGCAGTGTGTAATTTACAGGCTTAGAAAGGACCGCGAGTCATCCTGTTTCAAGCCTGTGCAGAAATGCAAAGTGTCGAAGCTTTCTGGAATTTATGGGATGCTCTTAATGGCCTGTTACTATGCTATCAGTCGTACAGAAATGGCGATATAACAGGCAATGCTGTACAGCGGCATAAAATTGAGCTTATTTGCTATGAGACCGGGTTTAACAGCGCAATTATTTGCCGGTCTGAGCTCGCTTAACGTCTGTACTGCGTTTAGGTGTAAAGATACCTGAAACTGAAAAATTCTCTTCTGAAAGGCGTCAGGTCGATCCAAAACAAAACAAAATAGCCCTAGAGTATACGTCCACTGTCATGCAACATAGCTGTGCCTTGATCCTACAACGATTCTTTCTCTGATTTTTACTTTTACCCAATCTCAACAGGCTACCGAATGTTTTTATGACAGGACTGATACCTGTAGGGCAATATAAAGCGCCGGCTGTAGTATCAAGGACAGTGATAAGCAACGAAGAGGAAAAAGGGCGAACTGTGAAAGTAATCGGTGTTGTATGACACCGGCCGTGCAGAAAAGTATGAGGTGTAGCATGCGCTTTTGGGACCAGGATTCGGAGGCGCATTGTTTTCATCCTCCGCAGTTATGTGCTAATGCCTTTCAATCAGAGGATTACATTAAAGGTATTTTCATTGAACGTTAAGATCTTAAAGCATCACATAGCACACAATGAGGCTAATCGAAGAAACGGAAGCAATACTCGGAAGACGCATACCGTATTCCTTATTGCCATACTTCATTAACAGTAGACACTAGAAGAGCATGTGGCGCAGTGGCTATGGTGCTTGGCTGCTTACCCCAAAGACGCGGATTCAATCCCGACCGCGGAAGTCGCTTTTTGATATCGGCAAAATGCTAGAGCTCCGTGTACTGTGCGATGTCAGTGCGCGTTAAAGAACCCCAGCTGTTAGGAATACTCAAGAGCTCTCCGCTACATAGCCTGAGTCGCTTTCGGACGTTAAACTCCGTGAGCCTGACTAGAACATCCCGGTCTCCATCCTCTCTAAAGTTTCGCAAATCAGGTGCTCCGACTACAACAGCGCACATGCGGGAGGGTCCCCTATATGCACGCTTGTTTAGGACCTAAACTTTTTTAAAGAGTGCGTATGTCAACAAGACTTACGGCGAACGAAATATAAGCCTGCAAAACTGCTACCCAGAGCGCACACTCGACATCTAATCGTCAAAAGTTAAAACTGCGCGAATAAGACTAGGACAAAGGACATAGGAAGGAAAACGACATCAACCGCATTTTTATTTTGCTTCAAGGGTTGGGGATTACGGTGGCTCTAAACGTTACTTCGAATTACGGAGGACCTGAGCCAGCACTTTCGAGTTTTACTTGACTGTGGCGTTTGGACTATAGGGTGAAGAATTCGTCACTTGACCGTGGCACCGTCGATATACGCCAGCAGCAACAAAAAGTAAAAATAAAACGGGGGGTGGGTGTAGAGAAGGTTTTCAAATACTTTAATTACCTCCAAACGAAAAGCATTGTCATAAAGTTTAAAAGGTTTAGGCCTAATTCTGTCAGGTAAGGATGAAACCGACAGTCTGACATGGCAAAAATTCTCTCTTCGTTTCGCAGTTGAACACTACTCAACTGCATTTCTCTTAGTAGAGAAGTGACTTGTGTGCTTTTCTTTCGTAGTACCGTACCTATGTTGGGACGCCCTTTTTTTTTTGGATGCAGTCATTTAGCTTGAATTTTTGCATTGTGAGATGCGTACGTGGATTCGGTTTTAAGGAGCTCTACACAGCCTGGCCTGTAGGCTATTCCGTGCATTGCATCAGACGAAGCACTGCTGTCGTTGTTATTCGTACGCGGTGTTGAATGACGCCAAACGACAGATGGGATACGAGGGAGGCTTTATCGGAAGGCGCCGTGTTCATATATACCACCTGAGGTTCTTGAACGTTAGCTGACATCGCACACCACGCTGGAGCTTTTGCATTTCGCCTCCATCGAAATGCGGCCGCTTTTGCCTGGATCGAATTTGTGACTTTTGTGGTCAGCAGCCGAACGCCAAAGCCACTGAGCCACCGCACAGGATATAGCATCACTGCTATCTAGCACTTATCTTTAGAAGACGCATCAGAATTCCAGCGATAAGACTAAGTCTGTTAATCGGTTTTACCGGGGAACAAATACCTTGTTGCCCATATTAAAACAAATGTACCAAAATTTGATGATTTAACTTGTGATGGCGTGATCCGATGCAGCAGTAAAGAACAAGTCAATAATTCATGGCAATATGGGGCTTATGCACGTGTCAGCTAGCTCTCAGCTTCCCTGCTTTCAGTACGAAGGAAACGTATTTATACATCATGGCTTTGCCGACGTCACCGAGAATGCATGAATCCTTTCGTAGAGCGGGGTGTGTTGCCTGGGTAACTGGTCGGCCATTATGGAATGTGCTGCGCTGGTAGATGACCGGCAAGACGAGAAAGGCGCAATTGCGCACTTGTGTGTCTTTCTCTTCCGGTCCGTCGTCTACCAGCCCTGAACATCTAATAAATTTATAGTGTGTCAGCACCACTTTAACAAGCGGTCGGATTTTCCAGGGCTTAAAATTAATCGCAGAGAGATGCAAACCGGTCCGAACTACCAGACCATTGTTAGGTTTGTGCGACTGGTTTCGAATGCAGCCTTGCGCCGCGCAGTTCCAAATTGTGAGGCTACAGTCAGCCACAAAAAAAAATATCTATACATACCAGAGCTGAGGTTGTGCCACCACAGAGGCGGTTGTTCTCAGCATAATGGGGCTGCTTTAGCTACAAGGAGACCGAAAGAGATAAGAATAGAGAAAGAGTTCCCCCACACACGTGAAGAGCGGCAATGACTGAAAAGCATCATTAATTTCTGCTGGCAGGAGAAACCGTTCTGAATGCCTAGAACAGCAGCTCACTTAGACAGTAATTAGCCCATTGTTCTGGCTGTTAGGCTCGCATGGAAAGCAGTCCCGCATTTTGGTGTCGCAAGCGCCACACGTGTCGACAGGCGCTCGCGTTACACTTGGTGTCACTCACACCACTCAGCGCAGTTGGAACTGATGCGACGGCTCGTCCGGAGAAGAAAGAATGGTTGAAATAATACACCAGCTCAGCTTGCATATTGTGCTACCCATTAGAGTTCAACGCGCCTTCGTGCTATTGCAAAAGGCCGCCCTAAGCGCACGTGCTTCATTGATCCCGCGTTGCAAATGGTATCGTCAAGTGAAGGCTCAATTACACGACTACATTCGTCGCACCGAGAAGCAGGGATATCGCTGCGCCAAGTTCGTTTGAGCAGCCTTGCACAAATTAGGTAGATATCCCTGCTAATAACAGAAGATACCGTGGTTTTCCAAGAGGAATTTCGAATCTGTGTGGGCAGATTGGGAAACATGCAACACATTTTCTTGCTTCATTCAGTAAGCGCCAACATAATGGGTGTTTCCCCTAAGATGTTCTGAAAAAATAGGCTTTGTGAGTTATACGAGTGGTTTTTTCGGCATAGCATTGTCATCGGCAGCGCATCAGAATAGAGCTAAGACGCGCTTAGTATAGCAGGCTGGTTAGCTAATATCGAATAGTTAACATTGTGGCTATTAATGTTAACGTCCATATTTATTCAGAAGCGTGTAGCCCACCGTAAGTAATGTTCATATCAGTTTTTAAAATTTAGAAAATGCAATTACCCTCGGCGGCTGTGGCCCAACAAATTCTGCCTGCATCGCGCTAAAATACATGCGCCTTCGAAAATACTGCAGGCAAAGCAACGCCTCCGGTGCACGCAACTCGTCACGATAGCCAAAATTTGTTGTGCCACAGCACCGAGGCTAACTGCGCTTTCGCAATTCTAAAAACCGATATGGATATTTTTTACGGTGGATACGCGCCTCCGAGTAAATAAGCAGACTAACAGTGAGAGTTAACAGTAAACTATTCAGTAATAGTTCACCAGGGCGTCTTATCGGTATTCTGATGCACTACACCACTGATAATGCTATTCCACAAAAGCGCTTCTTCTAATTAAAAAATCATAATTTTAAAAATTGCGGAACATCTTCGGTGAGGCATCCGGTATGCGGGGTAACAGTGAACTGCAGCGGTGCCACCAAGGCTGAGATTGTCATCGCAGCGGCGATCTTATTCAACCAACCGAAGTGGTATGTTGATAGTCGTTATGTTAATCTTTGTGTCGTTATGGTCACCGTCTCCTGTCCGTTTTTGCTTTGTTAGCGCACTCCTTAAAATCACAGCGCAAAACTAGCAATCACGTTTTCGGTCATTGACCACGCCAACTTGTTTGACGAACATGAAGTGTACACCTGAATTTCTGTTTTTGACGTTGTACGTATTTGCACAGAAACACTCAGGCAAGAGAGTCAAATCGTGAGGAGGCGATCTAGTCAAGAAGAAAAGAAAGAAAAAAATTGACTTGCGACTTCTACATCGCCTTCTATTCGCTGGTCTCTAGTGAAAACGCAACGTCTCCTTCATTTACGAGAAGGTCACAGCGAACGGCCGCGTTTCCTAAGAGGATTTAATGGTCAAGCACCTGCTGTATGCTAATTAACACGCGCCTGTAATGTTGACAACTACGAGTCTTGCTGTAACCCTCATTATCTGACAACGTCGCTTCAGTCCGGCAGCCCTAGTGGTGCTTTTGTTGAAAAAAAAGTAATCTTTTCATACTAAGTACACATAGCGTGTGTCCAAAAATATAATAGCCCTAGGAAATAGTTGAAAAAGCTGTGACGGCTAAATTTATCTAGGGTCGAGCGGTGACACAAGGCGCTCATTTCTCCCGCCTCTTTATGCCGGCGCACACGCTCCCAGGCACGAACGTCACTGCCTCGCAAAGTGAAATATATTTCTTCTCATCTACCGTCAAGTTCGCCAGCTGTGCGGGGCTGGCTCTCTTTCTAATTAGTTTCTTAATTAACTCCTCTCCGTCTCACTCCGGTCTGTCCCTGGCGACCCCATCTTTTGTCGGCAAGACACGAGGAAGCCTCTCGGCAGTTCGCCACGTGCCTGCCTGTCGAAAGCGTTTCTTCTCTCCTTCCTACTTAGACGCGTAATTGTTCTCGGGGCCTCACGGCCGGAGCTTCAGAAGAGTGACGCGTGGACAGGAGGCCGGCTGCGTTCGTGAGAGGAGCGAGAACCCCGGGCCGCGGGGAAGCAGGACTTTATTCGCAGTCACGTCTACTGACTGCGACTCATCGCGCTCAATCTCCTGACCTTGTTAGAAATGCCTAATAAACGCACGTGTCCGCACCTAGTGTCCTTAAAGTAGATGCGTCTACACACAGACTCGCGTAACTACTTTGCAGGCCAGCGGAGATTTCATTGAAATTGTGAGGAAAGTTACTCACTTGTATTTCTTTCAACGACAGCGAGGTTTGCAAGCAGAAGTCCAAGGTGAGCAAAGATCATGCAAGGCATCCGGCCAATTGTGGTTTAAGTAATAAAATGCCACCTATTCTCACCATCGACAACCATGTGTTGCGTAATTTTTTTCTGAAAGCGCCCAAAACATATCGTTAATCTCCTTCGCATTCAGATGCGCTCTCGCGGAATGACCGTTGAATAACTTGCGTGTGTTCATGACATATACAACAGAGAGTAAGACTGCTGGTCTAAGAAACGTTCACCGTCAGAACAAAAGAATAAAGCTGAACGGTTCAAGGAAGCAGAAGGTGGGGCGGGAAATCAGCTGCCTCTGCAGTGAGCTGTTCATGCCACATATTGTGTACGCAGTACATCTTAGGACATCATGTCCAGTGCAGACGCGCATCATACTTTTTTGCATATTCACTTGCGCATTTTGTGTTGTTTATTACAAAGTCCCCTACTTTGCGAGATACGGATGCGTACACCGTAGATATTCAGAACATACCAAAGAAAGACAATGAGTGCGGATTTGAGTTCATGATGTCATGATACAATGAGCTGACCATATGATGTGCCCGCGACATAATGCACATGTACAGGTATTAGAAGATTATACGTTTTAGGCAGTGTCCCTGGAAAGATGGGCGCATTCTAGTACAACACTTACAAGAAGCGCACTTCTAGTTTCGCTTCTTGAATCCTGTGCTCAGCGTTGCGTGAGTGCACACGGTTACGTTAACTCGCCGGTGCGTTCTTGCAAGGAAAGCGGAAGAGAAGAAGCTCTCAAGCTTCCACTGGCGCCATAAGCGCAGGGCCGGGTGAAGAAAGCTATTCCACTTATGTCGGCTGGCTATTAGGCTCTCCATTTCGCCCCGCATCAAAGTGCGCGTGGCGGCGCAGAAATGCGCGGAAGCCGTAAAATTCATGGAGAAGCGCTTTATGAGCGAGGCTGAAATTTTCTGCCCGTGATCCCACTGAAGAAAGTGCGCTTCGTCGCATACATTGCGCTGACTGAAGTAGCGTGTTGTTTTTTGGGGATGACTCAGGAGGTCGTTTTATGATTCCTTTTGCAGCCTTTGCACGCTTGCAAGTTTTGAGCCACTTGGAAAGACTGGGGAAACATTAGCCACAAGCGCAGTATGACATGCATTTGTGCTGAGACGCCGCATTTCCAACACACGCTTTGCATTTTTCCCCCCGTTCCAACAGCGGTGCACTTTCCACTAAAGAAACTGCTTCTCGCCAGACTTCGTTTTTTTGTGCGATGGTCAGAGCTTTGCTAAGACGATGCATTCAAAAGCGATTCGTCTGTACGCCGCTTCTAAGCTATTCCCGCAACGCCGAACTGTAGTTTTGGAGCGCATTGCAAGGATGCTTGAAGAATCCCGGCTGAGCGTTGGTTATATTTAGGATTACGAGTTCAGAATTTTTCTGTTTAAACGAAACAAAATCAATAAAAATGCGCCGAGTTCAAGTTTCTAAAATTGGTTTCAACCGGGAAAGATAAGTATTCATGACATAGATTACACAGCTCACTGGCTAGTGAGTAGGAGTTGTTCTCAGTTAAAGGAAAAAAATTGACAAAGTGCTCACGACAGGGCTTAGTGGCAGTGTGCTCTTGTTTGTTTAAGCAGCGTAGTGGTGCCTTTTCAAATACTGCTGCGCTACGTTACATGGCTCTGCAGAGTCGGGAGGCTCACTCAACCTAACCATCACATTATCTGCTAGCGTACCACTGTTCACTATCATTTACCACGTAGCGCAGTTATATGATTTAATAGGTTTCCCCACAGCATGTAAGGGCCCTGACGCCAAACTAAATCTATTAGTGTCACGATGGTTAAGCAGGAGGTTCATCGCCGCCGTCGACATGCAAACGTAGTGATGTGCCGCCCTCTCGCTCAAGCCAGTGCAAGAACTCAACAATATTATGACAACCCACCTTTAAAGATTGAACTTTCACGAGTTTTTGTCTGACGGCTGCATCATTTACCGTCCGTTGCTTGCTTCATGGCGACAGCGGTTTATTCTATATAAAAGCAGTATTCTAAACAGCTACATTTGTGCATTAAATACTATTATTTGAAATACTGGGAAGACAAAAGAAAAATAATAAATTATAAGTCACTTTTAGCCGCTGAGGAGTATCGCATTACACGCCCCAAAAGAAATTAAACCACTGCTTCATCCGTATAAAATTATATTCAACTGCGCTCAGAAATAAATACTGAGAATAGTCCGCCGAATTCTCAAGAATGTAAAAACTGTTGACTCCAGCTTCTAGTTGCATATACGCGTTTTTGTTCTTTTTCCGTGTTCCATGCTCCACCTGTTCTATAGGCTAAATACGATACTTTCATTCTTTTTTTCATTTGCGTAGAATCAGGTTTTACAATAATATGATATGGTCCGCTTTGATTAAAAAAAACTACCTACGTACTGCACGGCTAATCAACGCTGTGGATTGTAAGTACAGTTGTGGACCGCTCAGTTTAATTCTTTCCATCTGAGGGTTTTCAACATCCACATAGAGATCATAATACTTGAGCGTTTCGGCATTACGACTGCGCCGAAATGAGGCCGCCGGTATTAAGTCTGAGTGCACGAATTTATACACACAACTGCAAAGCCGAGGTGACTGAGCCACTAGGTCAGCGGGTGATATGAAAGAAAATGAAAGCGTAATAAGCACTGCACTAAGGATGACGGTTTCGTTTTTGTATGTTGCGTAATTCAACAGAAAAAAATTCAATCCTTCTTGCAGCCGTTCGTCTCATAAAGTTACAGCAGCTGCCTCTAATCAGAATTGCAGAAATTGCACCATGCCAATAAGCAGCTTAGGCAAGCTGATGGTAACCAGCGTGCCGAACTAAGCTTCGATTGCAGGCCTCTCATCAGCTTATCGTCGAGGGCTTCCGGAAAAAACAATTTTTATATACTGTTATACCGAGCGTATGCTACCGTTGATGAAGCAGGGGCTGTTTTTTTTTATTTTTTATTGCCAAATTTGATTGAACCAGACATTACCAAAGCTTCGCGTCGCACCGCATCCGTGCTGTTCTCATCATTTCGCGTTCCAGCTTTTTTTTTTGTAGCCTCAGTTTATCGAAAAAACTGCGTTCCGTCATATCTGACATAGAGGTTTATTTCAGCAGCAGCAATTTTGCCGGCCGGATAGTTTGGTGCAGCTGTAGCTGCATCTCTGGCAGTGCTAATCACTCACAAAAGTCTTGGGAGATGTAAGGTAAGCAGCTTAGTGGAAAAAATAATGATGAACCGGGATGACTGATAGGGTCTTGATAAAAGAAATTTGTTTTATCTAACAAAAGGAACAATTTCCTGACCGGTAGAATCCTGGCCAGCGTACGTCGGTGCTCTCCACTCCTGTCCGCCGTTGAACATATTGATGAGGAGCAAACTTAGCGCCAGGATAACTTGATTGTAATTATCCCCATCTTATAAGAATATGCCCAAAAATAAACCTGCAATTAAGGACGCAATCAGGAACATGGGTCTTTGTTTAGTATGGCTGATTTTTCCCGCTAGGAAGTGACAAAGTTAGCATCATGCATCAGCTTCACGCCTGGGAAATTGCCTGTTTCGCTCGAACATGTCCATAGACTGCTGCATGAAAGAATGGGCGCCACCATCTTTTGTCACGTGACTATGCCCCCGTTGCCTACGAATTTAACCTGGTGCTTTTGATGGATGCCAGCTCAAGGACGGTCTTTCGAAAAACACTCTGTTCTACATCTCTTAACCAACAACTATTTGGAGAGTAACACAACGGAGTTGCGTTAACCAGCACAGGTTATTTCAGAACTTGAAATTGGTTTCCTGCCAGTGTTCTTGTACCTTTCAGACTGATCCATCACGCTCGATGTGTAAACAAACCAGTAAGCCTGTTGCGCATTTATTTCGCGCCTCATTCTCTGAAATCATTAAGCATTTCTCACGGCGGGCAAGGAATTAGTTCTCACGTTAATGGGCTAAAGAAGGCAGCAATCGGGAGACTAGCGGTTTTGTCTCCGATGATACTGCCTGCCCCGAGTCATATCGGCGAGCATGGTTCGAGGTGATTGCTGGAATCCTTTTCCGTGCAACTCACAGACGAATGGGCACGGACAACAAATATCAGAAAACGATAGCCTGCCACGAACTATTATGTTCACAGTAATATCCCTGTCGTGTGGCCGCCCGTCTACTACTGAACATTTTTCTCTACTTCCCTGTGGTTTAAGAAAACACTTGTCATCCAAATGCGCACAATCTAGCAAATAAAATCACACTGAACATTCATGCTCAAGACACGAAGTCCGGAGCGGTCCCCACTGCTCCTCGGTTCGGCGAACGGTGGCTCAGACGACTCGAGCCCTATAGAGCCACCTTTAGTGCAAAATATGAACTGGACTCTCAAAAGGCCTATGTGGTCTAATGCAGCACTTTTAAGGTGTACAGCGTTGCTATATAGCTACCCAAGCGTTGGTACTCTCCGGTAACCTCTTCGCCTCACAAATTATGTTATTCACGCACACAAACCGCTGTAGCTGAGCCGATGGCGAATTAAAGAGATTGACACGGTCCTTCAGGACTCCAATGTGCTAACTATGCGCCATTTCTGCTCACCAGTGGCGGATGCCCTTCACGATTATAGGTTCACCTGAATGCAAGGTATTTACCAATGTTTACTATATAGCTTATGCACGTTGCTCTCATGCTTGAGTTTCTAAACTGATGCTGATTTCACTGCTCAATATTTTTCGAAGAAGTTTAAGGTATGCAGAAAACGTCATAATTCTTGGAGTTCTTGGGAAAGTGGTTCTTGTTTATAGCTTTTATTCCTTACTGTAATTTGATCCTGTCCTCTAGTCGGTACCCCTTTCAGATCATGACTCTCTTTGCGGTTGCCACAGCCTTAGTGCACTCCAGCAGCCATTAAGGACCAGCGGCCGTTAGGTAACTCAGCTTCTGTTTCCAGGAGGTGATGGGGGAGAGAGATAAAGTTTAGGCTGGCCGTTAGACAGAAAATGGGAGCTGTGCGACCGCTTAAGGTTACATAAGTAAACACATGCAATAGACGTCTTCGTTTATTTTCTCAACGTGTGAAGACTTTGCCACAAATACATAGCCCATTTGATTTGCTTGCTTCAAGGCTATGCATTGCCACCCATTTACCACCGTAAGCTTTGATATAGAAAACGAGAGGCCTCCTTCTTCACCCATCCTGATCTTAGGACTTAGGTGTTACAAGAAACGAATTGCACGCTGAGATGCTCATCCTATGGGCTATATGCTTTTAGAAAAGCATGTGCACGAGAGAGTTATTTGCGGGATAAAGGTATGCATGTTAGCAGATGACGAAGTCTCGAAACTTAGTCACTACGTTCGAGGTGCCAGCTCATGAGCAGTTTTGGAAGCACAATAGACCGTCGAAATGAAAGACGAAAACGAGAAAGATTGCCAAAGATTGAAGAATAGTGCAAGAAAACAAAAGTAACAGCGTAAGCGTACTATCTATTAACCTTTCAGAAAATGAGGTCGAAATGCTTAAGAGAGAGAGCAACACGGCTCATCATCGAGTCAAGTCGCTTTTTGTCATTTTGTGTTACTTCTGAATTCCAACCCGCCCCTTCCCCTACCCCCCTTTCTTTCTTCCTCGCTTTCTTCTCCACGAGTATTCTTAATGCACAACATTTTGTTTACGTTCGCGAAAATTCCGGGTAACTCTGCTGCTTTCTGTCGGCTGAAACTACTCAATGCACTTTTAAGAGTTGTTAGCTTTACCCTTCCCTTGTCGAGCGCATATTCAATGTTTGTCGGCATTATCATCGTTTTGCTTTTCTCACTTTAGTCCCACCCCTAAAGTGCGAATATATTCAAGAACCACTAAAATCTGCTCTAGTCAGCCCTTGCAGGACGTGACTACAGCGGGCAACAGGTCCCTAATGAATAAGGAAGACATCTGTTTTCCGCTCTCGATCCTCAGCCAGCCGCCTTCGCACGGCTCTGTGCAACGTCGAGAGAAAAACCAGATAAAAGCGGAAGGAACAAAAAAAATGAGCTGAAGGGCCCCATTATTCAGGGAACCACTCTTGAGTGATGAAAGCGAGGCTACAAAGGGCAAGGAATCCCGAGAGTTAGAGCGAAAAAGGGGAGGAAAAAGATGTAGCGCAAATTGCGCTTGACGTAGCCGATATTCTTACCCTTTTCTTGTGAGCCCAGTACTTTTCACACCCGGCAGATAAAGCGAACAAAAAAAGAAAAAACAGGCACACAAGAAGAAGACGAACGAATCCCTAAGACTGGCATGGGAATATAGAGTGCCAGTAAATAGGAAGAAAAAAAAAGGAAGCACCATAACGACGCCTTCCTTTCGGCAGCTGACATCCTTTGACGCAAGGTTTAGGCGTCGAGAATTCGCTGTAAAATTCGCTCCCATAAAAGAAGCAGCCGTCGCCTCACACTTCCTTTTTCTGCGGCCGCGTTTACGTGTTAGCGAAGCCTGTTCCCGGCTTCCTCGTTTCCCTGAGCCCGTCCTCTTCCCGTCCACTTTGCCGGCTCGCGCACAATCCTCGTCGAGCTGAGTGTTCGCACCCACGGAAAACATCGTCAAATCTTATGCTCGTATGTGCGCTGCTGGCTTGGGCGGCCCATGGAGCGCACGAGGTTATTCCTAATTCTCTTCCACATACCCTCTCCAGGCCGGCATGGTTGGAATTGTCGAGTCTTTATTCCCGGCTCCTTCCCCTTCTCCTTATTCTCCTTTTCTCCGTCGACTCCGCGCTCGACAACTTTATTTCGTGCCTTCCAATTGAAAAATGAACGGGCTCCCGGGGAAAACGAATTGCCGATGCTCGACGAATGCGAGGGGCTCCGCGCACAAAAGAAGGACGCTTTCATTCGACGTTAAACAGGCCTATAGCTGTCAGGACAAGAGTGCTATGGCGCCGAGGCAGTAAAATAAAGCGTTATAACAAAGGCGCCAATGCCCGGCTGGTGCATTCCTCCTACTTATACCAGTCGCGCTGCCACATTCCGTGCTTGCTGGGACCAAGTAGCGAGGTAGCAGCGATCGCGAGTAACCGATACATTTAGCCCCTGTTCCAGCTCCTGACTAGACGGAGCATCTCGCTTGGCTGCGTTCAGGCGTGGCATTGAGAGCTCCTTTTTCCGTCTTTTGTCTGGCGGAGACGGGATAAAGCGTTCGTCTTTGGGAGACTACCAGAGCGGCTTTTCTTTTGATGTCTGTGCATATTGCATGAGAAGCAGTGTCTTGGAATGTTCGAGCGTCAGATGAGAGAAGGGTTGCTGCAAGAACGGTGGCGCGGATTTATTATTAAATCTTTCTTCTTTTCTCTCACACACACTCGCACAATACTGCTCGCTGATCGGCTCACAGATGCCGTAAATGCTTAATATCCATGCGCCTTGCTTATTTTCTGTTTACACCCGGTCCCTAACTTTTGGGATGCGCACAACAAAATGGGGTGCAAGAGTAAGCCTCCAGCGTGTAAGCATGTACAAGGTTCAGCGCACATTATTACCCAGCTGCATTCGGTCGAGAAACGAGGTCTCCTAACTATACTTACTCGCCGCTGCGAAATGTGCGTGTCGATTGTTTTTAATTTGGTCCCGCCGGTATCAAACCTTCCTGCAATATATAATTTTTCTTCAAACGCGAAATTCATATTTGCTTTTTTTTTCCTCATGATAGCCGCAAATTGTGCTAGAAGGCACCCCCGTCCTGCTGCCTAGAGGGAAACCATCCTGCCGGATAACAACCAAACATGTATTCCGCTGCGTCGCCTCTGAATTGATTTCGTCGTTTTTATGGGCGCGGCGGTGGGCTGATTATGACTACAGTGATCGGTTTTCAGCACGCTCTACCTTACCATTCATGCATGTTTTCTATACACCCGGTGAGATGTGCAAACTGTCAAACTGTCCCCCTGCCTTGAGAACTACACAACCAGACGCGGGTTCGATCCCGGCCGCGGCGGTCTAATTTCGATGGAGGCGATATTCTAGAGGCCCGTGTTCTGTGCGATGTCAGTGCACGTAAAAGAACCCCAGGTGGTCGAAATTTCCGGAGCCCTTTACTACGGCGTCCCTCATAGCCTGAGTCACTTTGGGACGTTAAACCCCCTTAAACCAATGCTCAAGTGTACTCGGCACTCCCGTTGTCAGGCATACGGCGGCTACCCGGACAATCAAAAACTCATATTAGCCCTGTTCACGTATCTCTGTTTCCGTGCCTGTCGAGGTGGCTCAGTTGCTATAGTGTTCGGCTCTTGATTCAAAGGACGCAGGATCGAATCCCGTACTACGACGGCAACATTTCTATAAAAGCGAAACAAAAAGAAATTGAGAGAACGGTTACCGCTGGCTATAATGCAGAGATTCAGCAGCATCTGTGGAGGTATTTGTGCTTTACGATATGTTGCGGTTGAGAATATGAGAGCGACTTCACATCTGTAAAGGTCTAGGGCATTGTTTTTAGTTTTCCGAATACGCATTTCTCCGCTCACGTGATACCTTATTCCTTACACGGTAACCACCCTACGAAGAGTTCCAGTGACAACGCACGCACCGGTTCCGCCGACGACGACACACAACAAAGACATCCTATTATGACGCGGAAGCCAGGAATGGGTGCTTGACAGCTGTCCCCATGAAACGACGAGTGCTCAGAGGTCCAAATTCACGGGTGTTTGAAATTAATTTCAGAATATTCAATTACGTCATCTCACGTAGGCCTTGCACACAACTCCGGCACGTAAAACCCCACGTCTATTTCTGACGCAGCCGCATGTTTCGCTTTTCATTCTAAACACATTGTACGTCTAGACTTTGCATAGTGCGGTGGCGGTTATTACGTCTACATAGGGAACGTATTTCAATGTCATAAGCTGAAGGGAACAGCATTTCGCTTTTAGCGTGCTAGCACTTATAGTGCCTCTTCCTCTTATTGCGCAGTTGTGTGTTTGTATGAAGCCTGCTTTGTGAAAGGCTGCCCATATGCCCGCCTGGTTGTGGGCAACCAGGCCAGGTGTGTATGTGTGTGTATGTAATAGTATACAGGTTACAGGACATCACAAGGTCACGGGATTTAGGTGCAAGGTTGGGTATAACCAATGCAAAACAATGACCATACACCGCTACCGACCATCGACCGTAATATATTTGATTAATGGAATGCACAATTGTACCGGATTATGTTTGAAAATATGTGTATTACACTAATATAATTATTTCTTTTTGAAGAGTAGCGCTTAATATTCAACGGAAGTCCAATGTTTCTTAATTTCTTTCAATATGCTCCCCAATTGTAGCCTTTGTACTATTCAGCTGCTGTCGAAAGACATGAAAATCAGCAAGTTGACCGCACGAATTATCTTAGGTGGAAGACTCCAAGGATACTTCTGTGGAAAATTTGCTTTAGAATGTAAATCAAATTCATTTTTCGGCTATTGTCGATATTCAAGTGGGAAATTGTTCGCGCGAAAATTTATTGCCTTTCCTGGGATATAACTTCGTGTTCCAGTCGTTGACTGAAATCTGATTCGAAATAATAAGGCTCTAGTAGGAGACATTTAACAGTCTTTATGAATGCAGAGGAGCAGAGAAAGTGCAGAGAAAAATTCTTATACGCGAAGCACAGTCCCTACTTGTGTCTTTCAGCGGCATATTTAACTAAATATTTAACCGCAGTTTACCCCACTAATATTTCTATTATTTTTCTTTGCCTGCATTTTTTTCCCATAACGAAAATTTATGCTTGAACATGCTAATGAGGCTGAATGTTAGAAAACCAAATGGTACCACAATGAAGGAAATAAATAAGAGTAATGTTTAAAGGTTCGTGAAAGATGTTGCAATTTCTACCTGAAGGAATTTCCTCAGCTTTCAGCGATGTTAACGACGAACTACATATTCAGCAAGAGCTGAAGCTTTCCCACTGCGTTGTAATTTCTTGGTCGACGTGCTTAAAAGGAAAGTAAATCGCCTTAAAAGAGACTGTCAGCCTTCGGAATTACAGATTCGGAAATGAACGCCCAGAGATAACTGAAAAGTGCTGATCGCTGATTGGTTTTTCGCTGGAAGACAGAAGTGGCGAAATGAGGTGCGCCGCCTACTGTGCACGGCCGCTAGCCAGAATATTGCCGCGCGCTCTGCCAGCAGCAACATACTCATGCGACGTCTCTCATTTCTTTTTTGAATAAGAAGCTTCTGACTTGGATGAGAATCGCAAAAGAAAACGACTGGTCGCGCAGAATCGTCGGAGTACCGTTTTTTGTCATTTTCTCCGGCTCTAAGCCACCGTGCATGTGTGCGCACTGGGAACGTAGCGCGGCCGATCGCGGCGGTACACTGGTCTCGTTACCAGTTCGTGAAATGTCGTGTTGAAGAGAAAGCATTCGTGACTTATTTAATCAAAAATCAAGCAGAAAAACTTCCGTCCCTTCATGAGAAATTTTATCACGGCGGAATCTCATACTTCCCCGGAATATGTCCGCGAACTACGTATGTTAGATTTGGAGCTGCTATTCGCAAAGCCTGTTAAGGTACAGTGTTTACACTCCTCAAAAATGCGGCTCATTTGCTTCCGATTCGGCTTCACTCTCCTCGCTGACAAGTCAAGCCTGAAGGACTACAGTGTTCGGCAATAATTCTGAATAGCACTACTACAGCCGCAGAAACCGCGTGCGCAAAGGTAATGACTTTTTTTTTTATGTTCTTGAGAAACGAAGTGCATTTGTTGACAGTGTTTTCTCCGCATAATAAATGGCTATGCTTCTCAACGTACTTGGATGGGCAGAAGAAAAGCGATAACAGAACATGTCATAATACGTATTAATAAAGACAACAGTCATTTAGCCGACGAAACCTTCATGTAATTGTAAGGACTGAAAAAGAAAAGGTTCCGTATAAATTATCCACTGAACCTTGGCCAATCCTCCTGCGTAGGTACGTGCCACGCTTACTAAGGAGAAGAAGAAGAAGAAGAAAAGTGTTTGCGTAAAAGCGAGCTACTTTATTGAATGTGCAGTGAAGTGTACAAAATCCGGACAGAGGCAGGTTCCCTACGGCCTCAGCTATGAGGATCAAGTGATTTCTGACAAACATGTGATTCTGCTACGCATAGTGCGAATCTCGGTGGGGAAGCAACAAACCTGAAAATAGATCTGGTACCAGATCCCACGGTATTAAATACGGTAATTATTTCTGTCTTCTCAGCCTAAAAGAGAGGCCACTCATGCCCCATGCAACGACTTCATTTCTTAATATTTTCCAGTGATGAGAATGCAAAGGTCCTCTTTTTTATCAGAAGAAATAAAATGTAAGATACCTGTTTTAGTATATAAAGTCCTCTGAAACCTGTTATAGGTAAGTATAGCATGTTGATGTCATTGTGGGTGGTGTGCCAACAGCGTGTGGCCGCTTTTAAACGCGTGAGCTCTATTTCCGACCGTTATGGTCTTTGAAAGCCTGACAGCGAAATATACCTTGTCCATATCTTGGCAGTCTGTTGCCAAATGGAATGAACGCAGAAAAAAATTCCAATTATTATCCGTATTTGCATAGAAAAAATCATAAAATGGGTATAGATGTGAGGGGAAATGAAAGGCATATTGAAATTAAAATGTACAGTCCGCACTCCCTTAACAGCCAATGAACTACCTGTTCATTATTTTTCTGACATGACAGTCATTTCTTCTATTCAGATGTTATGTAAATGAGGTGCGCCATCAAATAAGTTATATTACCTTCGCTTCATAAGCACTCACAAAGAACAGGTGAGCTTATAACTCGGTTTAGACGTTTGAAGATAAGTACAGGGAATTACACTTTCCGCTTCGCAAGGCATGCATAGGCCACAGAATATACTCTTTGGCTTATTTGGTCCACAGATCATGGTTAGGCTTCACTACTGCTGTGCCAAGGATATAAAGTTTCATGTCTGCTGTATTGTAAACAGCACTCGCGCGCTCTGGTGTATTTTGTTTTCGCTTTGAAATGATCCCCATTCATTTTCTCTTTGTAGTTGATACTTTGGGGGCACCACGTGATACTAGTACCTAGAATAAATGTCTCGACTCTAGGCCTAAAAATATCGCGAATGCATTAATGAGCATCCAAAAGCGATGTATTACAATATGAAGAATGGATTTTTTTTTATCCAGTTACCATCTACAGTGACAGAAAAAATGTCGCTGTTTGTAACATATGTATATTATATGTTCACCGCTATATATTGCCAAAGTAAGACAACAAAGGTCATAGCAAATGTTTTAGCAATGCTCTCCTGCTGTATAGTGTAGATGCAAAAGTTTTTCCTTCTCGTTTATCTTGCTGCCTCCAGCTCACTCACGGAAGCCAGGCTCTTGCCGTTTTAGGGTTGAAAACGACCACTACACTTTCTACATCTCGGTACGTAAAAGCGAAGTTCCCTCGACGTCAGTCTTTTGAAGAAGGAAGAAAGACGCCTTCTTCAGGCGAGGCACATTCTATCACAGCACGAAGGCACCGTTTTCTGCATTTTTGCATGTTTTTACTCACGCGTGTAGGAAATTATGTTCGTTTGCAGCGGAAATGTGCAAGATGGTAGGGAAGGGCTTAGAGGGCGGTGCTTACATGCAAAGATAAGGCACCTATGGTCCACTCGCTGTCTAAAAAAATTGGATAGGAAGCTAATCGTACAATTTTCCAAATGACGTGCTGTAATTCTGAAACTGTCGCTTGTTTCTTTTTATACATCTTCACGCAATCGCTGTTCTACTATGAGCAGTACAATTTTGCTCCTTCTGGTGTCCTTGACCATTTATGAATTGCGACGTTTACATTTGCACTTTTTTGGTTTATCACTGCCGCCTCCATTCATATTTATACTTTACGAGAAGGGCAATTCAGCCATTCATGAATGTATTAAAAATACATCTACGGCGATAGAACTGCCTGTGTCACAGGGAGATGACTACCATTGAATTTGGACAGGCTGCGTTTGTAAAACAGCCCGTGGTATTCTCCTTTCTCTTTTCTATCATAGCACAGGTCTAAAAGAGTTGAACGATACTATATAGATACGGGAAACGCGGCACTAACGTCTCCGCGCGTTTACGAGCTTTCATATTCCACCCCGCGTCTTTGAAAGTATTACAATGAAGAGAGACCAGCGGCAAAGGCTACTTTTATCGGAGGAGCAGTTTCAAAACTTGGTTTCTGTGGAAACCCCTCATCGGTATTCCGGCCGCACCGAGCAGTGTACAAAGGGCCCACAGTGAATCTTTGAAAGAATCGGAAAGGATATTAAGACATAGGAGCTCATTGTTGTAGCCTATAGCATTATTTGCAGTCGGCGCTGCTTTCAACTTTGCGACGTCGTTATATCGCTTCAATTCGTCGGTTTCTCTTTTTCCCTCTTATTTCGTCAGCATTAATATCACCGCTCTTTCCTTACATCACGACACGGGTCCGCAGGAAATCAAGTGATCACATTTCGTTATAAGTGGGAGAAAAAATATTTGCTCAGCGCTCGAGCGAACACTAAAGGCAGCCGTATATATACGAGCCCCAATGAATTGTTTTGGTCGCCGTGCAGCTTACCGATGTTTTCTGTCATTGCCAAAGAAATAGGCGGCGTGTATGGAGAGATAGCAAAAATATAAAGGCGGAAATAAACAAAAAAATTGTATCGAAAGCGCAGTTGGTTTTTATTGAGGGTGTTGGAGCAAAAGCAAGAGGAACAATGAAAGGAGCGTGGCTGTGACGTTTCTAAACGATTCAGAGGGGTTATAAATGAACTGGAAATGGCTTCCACCCTTAGACAGAGGCCTACCGACACTTTATTTTTTTCCCTCTCCTCCGGTCTTTTGCAAACACTCCTCGTTTCTTGCTCAACATTTCTACTCTCCCTCTATTTCCCTACGCACCCTTTTATTGCGGTCGCTGCAAGTGTCATTTACATCTCTCAAAAACGAACTACAACTCGTGGAGAATGAAATTCGAGAGTAGGTGAAAGAACCGTAAAAAAAAAACGACAAGTCTGGAGGGTGAAAAATAGCTTTCAAACCAAGTAAACCGCATCCAAATGAAAGAACTGCCTGAAAAAACAGTGGAAAAGTAGGTACTCGTGTCTACCGACCACTAATAGCTTAAGGACACAATGTTTTAGGAAACGTTGCGTGTGGAAGAAACGACTTCGTTGACAGTCTGCTAGTTCTCTGAAACTATGAATAGCCAGTCAAGATGCAGCCAAGTCTTGAATGTGCGCCGGCGAATGGGCGGCCCTTCATAACACTCAATTTTGTGTGTTTACATCCTAGATCTAGTGCGAGAGGTTTAATAAGTGGGAGGCATTTGAAACACGTCATTTCTTAGCGCATTATTGTAGAAAGCACCTTAAAACCTTCTAAGGCAGAATAATTGCAAATCTAATAAAAGAAGAAAAATCTAATTGCGGCTAAGATATTTTAACCGTTCAAGACACATGCACGACATCGAAGTTCTTTCGTGGTTACTTCCAATAGACGGCACAAGTAATGAGTACGAATAACGATTTTCGTAAAGGGCTTCTCAAGTTTCTTCATTTTTTTTTCTCTAGAACATGGACGCCATTATCTTTGCAGAAATTCGACCAGTCGACAAATTTTCGCTCTCGTAGTCTCCACGCACTCACTGGAACTGTTCCAGCCGGTCGAAGCACTCGGCAATGTTCATTTGTATTCGGACAGTTAGACTGTCTGTCTTTGGAAACGAGCCATAAGCTTCGCCGTTTCTGCAGCTCCGTCGAAGACACTGAATAGCTCTCAGTTTTGTTGTCGGCCAACCGATCTCTACATGCCTCACGGTTTGTTGTAATGGTTGTTTGAAGTTTGTGTTCTGTTCGTTTGCCGTTTCTTCTCTGAAAGCAATGGCGCTGTTTTGTTCAGCCAGAGGCACTGTTAGCGCCATAAAAAAATGAGGTGCACCCGGACGACTGTCGCCATTTTTCAATCGACGTTTTGTGTCGCTTGTTAGGTAGTTCTCTGCAGTGGATTCGGAAGGCTAGTGATCAGAAAATTATCTAGTATGCGATGATATTCCGGTTCTTCAGAACTGAGATTGTGTCTTCATGGGAAAGTTTCGCACCTAATTCTAGGTGTCATAAGGGAGTAATTACTCAATGGCATCCACCCAAGCGCTGCCATACGGCTACAAAGAAAAGCTATACAGCTTTCTCAGAAACTTCGCAGTTAAAGAAAAGTTCGCCCTGGTCCGGTGCTCGAACCCGGGACCACCGCTTCACCGGAGCAGTCACTCTACCAACTGAGCTAACCGGGACGACAAGCTTATCGTAGGGCGAGAGCGAATTAATCAATAACTCGAAGTGGGAACAGTTCTAGGTGCTGTTCTTGGATTTGCGAATACTATTTCTAAGTGCGGTTAATCTCGTTCACCTGGTCTTTCATGTGGTCCTTAAAATTTATTTCCAGCCTTTTTGAGGCTTCAAGAATCAAATAAACGCTGGTAGCAGGCTTTGACCAGTGTCAATAACTCGCCTGAGAGGAGATCATTTCAATAAAACATAAACAAGGCAAATGAACGTTCTAATACTAAGAGCGTTGAGCGTGCCTCCATTTCCGGCTGTATTCGCAGGCTGTGAACGGGCTAAAATTTCTGAAAGCAGCAGAAAATTGCCGGGGTGAAATGATAGGTAGCTATAATTTAGGGCGCTGAAGGCTGTAATTTGCTCGCCGGACAAGGGCTTCGAGCGAAGCTGTTAAAATTCACAACTCCTTAATGACGCCTCTCTCTGAGTTACTTGAAAATAAAAAAGAAATTTAGGAGTCGAATTGTTTCTGGATTTTATTTTGTGAGATGGGTGCTCGTACGATGCGAAATTTTCTTGCTTGTTGCGTTAACATTCTTCTTCAACGAAGCTTCCGAGTTGGAGATTTCACCTTTCTTTCGGAACTGCTGTCCACATTTTAAGAATGTCCTGACTGTTTCTGCGATAAAGATGACGGCATTATAGTTGCCTTTTCCTGGCTTGGGTTTTATTTCTTATGTTTCATTTCTGTATATAAGGCGGCAAGTTCTTTAGAAAAAAAACAACAGCTTCTAGGGGCATATAGATTGGGGCTTTTCATCGAACGCGGTCGGTCCAGCAAGCCTGGTAAGAAGTAATACTATACGACCTGGTAATTTTCAATCCCGTGTGTTAAACCAAAAATTTTAATGGTTTCAATTTGGGTTGCTTTGTTTTTGTCTGTGCACCGGTTCTTATCTTTCAATCATGCAGATACCATGAAAGGAATAAGTTTCTTCTTGTTAACGTGCTTCAATTAATAATAAGGAAGGTGACATTGTGTAACGCGAGGCCCACGGGGTGACGCCATTCAGTCTAACTTGCTTCTATACTTGAAATCTCTGAACCGCGAACTTTGGTTTTTTATGTATGTTCAGTAATGAACGTTGATGGACGCACGAATAATCTACTTCTTTGTACAGTCAGCGCTTGCGGCTAGAATGATAGACTTAGCGAGGACAAAGCGAAAAAAAAAACGAGGTTCCATAAGAGAATGTTCTGCCGAAGGACGAGAAAACTTTTTCCCTTGGAAGGCTTTCTGGAAGTTCGCCTAACGTCGTTTTTAACGCCTTTAAAACCTGTCGGAGAAGAGACAGACTGCGACTTTCCTTATTGAGTCAGTGTGCTTTTACTTCTGTAAAATGACTTGCGCAATAGATTCTACTAGTACTCTCCACATTTTCGCAATCCCTTGGAGACTTCAACAGCAAAAGTGCGGACAGAAAGTGGCGCACTTACTGGTTGCGCAAACTGCGAGAAGGGGTGCCTCAGGCGCGTGAAGGATGATGAACGAAATTCCTTGAGGGCTTATGGCAAGAACTAATCTCTGGTTAACTTCAGGAGGTGCGGTACTCGCCTATCGCAACAAGACGAAAGTAAAATAACCTGAATTTAGGAACAGTTGTCACAAATGACTAGCTCCAACTACACACGCAGAAACCAGCTTGTGGGTGGAAATCTACAATGCATTTCTTAATAAAAGTGCTATTCCTGAGTAAGCGAATAATTGTCCCCTATGTTAGTGGCTAGCACAGATACACAGGCAGGTCACCGAATGCTTCTAAGTAACGTCCTTGTGAATGCCACCTCAGCAGAAAAGCAATTTTGGATATAGAGTGTTTCACCTAAGACTTTACATATTAAAAAAAAATGCTTATTAAGTTAGAAGAGCGCTCTTTTCGGCATAGCACTGTCAGCGGTTTAGTTGGCCAGAATGCAGCTAAGACGTGCTAACTAGTAGGCTAGTTGCTAACATTGAATAGTGAACTTTTTAACTATTGCTGTTAGGCTTCCTAATTATTGAGAGGCGTTTAGCTCAGCGTCAGCAATATCCAATAGCATATTTAGAATTTGGAAAACGTGCTTACCCTTGGCGGTGTGGCCAAAGAAATTTTGGCTACATCACGCAAAAACACATGCCCTTTTGAGAAGCTTACAAGCAAAGCAACCTCTCTCTCTCTCTCTCTCTCTCTCTCTCTCTCTCTCTCTCTATATATATATATATATATATATATATATATATATATATATATATATATATATATATATATATATATATATATATATATATATATATATATATATATATATATATATATATATATATATATATATATATATATATATATATATATATATATATATATATATATAAACTGATGTTCACTTTAGAGAAAACGCATAGATATCCCCTTCTGCACACACAAAAAAAAATTTGTAAGGATCGATCCCACTGAAATAGTTTTCTGTATTTGCGGCGTAACCGTGAAGTTTTCCCGATTTGCAGTATTCTCATAATCTTATCCGCAGTAGTAATAGTACTCATGTCATCTCAGAGGTACTAAAGTGACGTCATTAAATCATAATGAGAGGATAACTTTCTGAGAAATGATAATAGAGCATTATCGTTTTAATCTGCTCGATAACGCATAATCCTAGCAGTAAAGGGACCGCAACTAGTTTTGAAAATGATATAGATTTTCCACCAGACTTCGAGGCAGTGAGACGCACAAAGAGAGTTATATTCATTATTACACGAATTAAATAAGACAAAAGTAAAATGCAAAATTAAGTAACGTGCAAGCTACTTACAAGCTGACTTCGGTCGTGAAACTGATGATAATGATAGTGAATTTTTATGGCGCAAGGGCACCTGCGGCCGGAGAGCGCCATGGCACAAGGTATTTTTCATATGCTCAAGGTGGAGTCAAAGACCCATTTCCCAACAATTTCACCCTGATTAATTCGAGCATCCGGCCAGGGGAAGCTTGTACCCATTGTATCACCGGTGGCTACCCGGCGGCACTGGGGATCGAGCCCCGCACCTTCCGCATGCGAGGCGGACGCTCAACCACTAGGCCACCACTGCGGTCAACTCTGTCGTGAAACTAGAATGTGCATTCTGCCTAAGAGATGACTTCTCTCGTGAAAATTGACGCGTAGATAGGTTGGGAAGGTTTACACATTGATGGAGATCTAATTTTAAGCATTTCTCAGACAATCTGACAGGCAGCGAGTTCTATTACTTTCGTTTCGGTTCTAAATACGACAAAGCTATATATTAGGTATAGCAGGGATCAAAATGTCTTTATTGTATATGTTGAGTGCTTGTTAACGTAACATGCTAGAAGCTATCAACATCAATAAATATCTTGGTAAGATATATATGACATACAAGCACTTTTTCACGTAAATGATGAAGATAAAACATTTACAATATTACAATTTAATTTTGAAATTACATAGTTAAAACGCTAGCCATCAACTGACCTCCTGTATACAGCATGCCGGTGGTCTGGAAACGGTTCGGCCGGCAAGTATAAGAGAAAGAAAGGGAGAGGAGAGGGAACGATCCACTAATCGAGTCTCGCGGTCCGCTAAATTCAATAGTGCGCATCGCGGCATCGTCAAAAGAGGCGCTCGATTTCGAAGTTTCGGGGCCGACAGCGGCAAGCTAATTACTAAGCCGAGCTTTACTCCATCTCGCCTGGCCAGGGAACCACTGACGCATCCTCTTCCCTCTAAAGTGTGTTTTCGGCTTTTGCTGCGGAAGTATTCACAGCAAGAAAGCGATTCGGCTCGTTGTGTATCATATATATTCATTGGCATGAGCTTAAATTGCCTGCCACAGCTCACTCCGCATCTCAATTTCGTGCCGATCGCCTGGATGTTTCAGGAGACTGAAAGTACGGAGGTGGCTGCTAATATCTTGATATGGCTCTTATTGAATTATGGCCGCCGTTACAGGCACTTTTTCCGGACTTTCCTTCACGCAAGCTTGCCCAGGGACTCCGATCGCGCATTTCACTGAGAGACTAAGCGTTGCTATGCATTACTTTGCAAATTGCAGACCGGTTAGCAGGGCTGTGCTATCGATGAGATCCGAAGATGTCGTGATAATAATTCAATGTTACGCCCTACGATAGAAATCACCAACGCTAGAATGAATGAGGGCGGTGGTAAAACAAGAAAATTCATCGCTGTATATCGTAAAAGTTTGTTCTACGCAAGACATTCACGATAAAAGGTGTCCAATTATGAATATTTACAACTGTGATGGTTCTGTAAGCTGAGCCATACCTGTCAATCTTTTTTATACTTCATTGCTGTTTAGTGTACTGCAAACACTTGTTTTTTTTCTTTTGACAAAGCGGATAGCTGTAGTAGCGTGTGACATGTTGTTTATAACAACTGAAGCGAATGAAGTTTCCCGTTTTCTTCTTCGTAAGAGCACCCGGGCTTTAAAAAGGCACCTAAACAGGTAAGCAACCGGCTAAGCAAACGCGACAACTGAGCATGAACGTCAGGTAGTTCTAGCAAAGGCAATTTGCGAGCATTTTTTGGGGACATAAATGAATGCGGACGGTTTTATTATTCGGTACACAAAATAAACATTAGAAGCCGATAGAAAATCCTCCGTAAATACTTCATAAATTGCAACCCTAACTGCATGTCGCACTTTACAATGTCGACTGTTGATGAAAAGCTTTCATGCGCGAAAAAATCACCAAGCGCACACTCTTAACTCATAATTACGACCCGTAGTACCCAGCCACTGCAAATTTTGGCGCGTTTTCTTATATATAGACATCTTTCAATTGTGACCGAAAAAACACACAAGCCATGTACTTGAACAAAAACAGAAATTTATTAAGTCAGTCCAATTAAATTTTGCGAAACAATTGTGCCTGTCGCAAAGCGCTTTGAAGGACTGTTAGAGCCTTGCCACGACAGGCGTGTCTGACAAGCGAAGCACTCAAACTGTTTGTCTTCCATTATCTCCTCCGGTGCCAAGGCACTTTTTAGGACTCGTTAAAGAACTTCTTCCATTGATTGGACGGCACGTGGAACTCAACCGAAGAAAGTTTGCGCCACTGGAACAATTTTGTGCGGCACACTTGCGACATTCTGATTTGGAAGAATTTTTTCTTGGAGCAAAGCGTGGCGCTCCGAGAAAGGTTTACTGCTGGCCCTGTGCATTGTCGCATGCGCGGCCACATTGCGCGTTGAGCGAATACTTGAGACACGCGTGAATGGAAGGAGTACAAGTACTTCTCGTCCACTCCGCAGTGGCTGAGATTAACATATTCTCGGCTCTGAAGTATCAGAGGGGCCTGTCCAGTGGACCCACCCGCAGATGGAATACAATGAATTTGTCTCGAGGCAATATGACGGTTGTGCTTGGCGCTCGAAGGAGACGTTTGAAGTCACAGCACAGCGAAGGGCGTAGTCTGTAAAACTGACGGTCGAAGCGCAATTTTTGGCGTCAGAGAAATTTCAACTAAATATAAGTTCATGTTTGAAAAAGTGGAGTGTTTCCAGAGAAAGCAAACTGAGAGGTAAAGTGGCCACCTGCCCTGAAATATCATCATACGAGTTCATAAAAAAAAGCTGAGAGAACAAATTGCTCTTAATGAGTATTAAATAGAGCGAGAAAAAAAGCTAGCATAAAAATGGCTTCAATCTATTATGTACAAACTATTTACACAAGAAGAAATGTGTCCAGGTTGTGCTCGTGATTAGTTCATTTTAGAGGAATTAAATCACACACGCGCACAACACAGTGCTGTGCGCGTGTGTGATTTAATTCCTCTAAAATGAACTAATTACGAGCACAACCTGGACACATTTCTTCTTGTGTAAATAGTTTGTACATAATACTTCTCCCCCTATCCTCTCTTCCTGTACCCTCACTTCTTTCATTTAATTTCTCCACTCTGCCTGCTATCCTTTATTTCCGCTGCCGCAGCTCAGGTGCTTCAGTATCGATGGCAGATGCCGGGGCTAGCAAAAATATTTTCCTTCCTTTCTACTATTATTTTTAATAAAACCACTAGCACCATCTTTTATAGACCTCTTATTCATTACGGGCTAATGTACAGAGCAAAAATATAATTATTGAACTCAGTAATAATTTTTTGGTCAATGTGATTAGCAAAACTACTCTGAAACTTCTTCTATGACGCCAATAGCACTTCAGTCGTACATTCTTAGGTGGCACGCAGGGAATAAAAGGGCACTTCTTGATTCCGGCACGCTCCTGACTGGTAACCTGACAGCAGAGACTAATACAACGGTACTGCTGCTTCTGTGAAGTGGCCGTTTCAATCAGCGGCAGTACTTTCTGCTTCCCGGAATGAAAATTGCGCTTTCTTAGGAAGGCGTAGAAGTTAGTGGTTTATACGAAACTTTAGTGATATTTAGAAGCTAATCAATGAAATAAGGTGCACTGTAATCTATAATATAATGTCACGATTGCCAATTCGCTATTGAAACTAGTGTTCAGGATCACAGCCCCACACAGCGAATGCAAGAGCTCGATTCGCGTGCAGAGCAAGAACACACTGTAAATGGCCACATCACCGGGCATTGTAAAGGGATCTAAAATGCCAATAAAGCAACTTTCCAAGTTTAGAAATGCAAACGTTTAATGCATGTTTACTGCACAGGTGACATGAATCAAGTCTGCAGCGCCGACGCAGACGCATCGGGAGGCTGATCAGCGCGCTATTGAATTACTTTTTTTTCATGAATGGCAGGACGACATTATAAGTCATAGCGTTGGTGATAAGAGCAGCTTATCATCGCAGTCATTCATTTCCTTGCGGCAGTACGGCTGGCACACTCGAGTGGCCGATAGAGAATAGGCGCCTGCATGAGGCCCGAGCGATATCTTCCATAAACGCTGGGCTCCCGACTCATGATCGAGCCGCGAGCTCGGATGACCAAGGGGCCGAGACAAGAAAGCGCAGAAAAAGCCCAGATCTCTCGGGCCGTCCTCTTGTATAAATGGCGCCGGCACTAACCGCTGCGTACTTTGCAGAGGACACCTGCCAACAAAGGTCGAAAGAAATGGCTGGCTGGTTTGTAAGTGATTTACGCCTGCCGTCTGTCACGCTCCTCTCCCATGCCTGCGCACTGCCCCATTAGCTTAGCTTGTGCAATGGGGATCACTACTTTTTCTCTCCACAGGCAGCCAGCCCTTTGTGAGACTCTTTTATACAGCGCATTAGTCCTGAGAGGAAGCTGTATGTAATCAATGGAAGAGAGCTGAAGAAGTAGGTCCAATGATGTTGTCTACTGCCCCGTTACTCCACACAGAAGGATATGGGAAAGGAAATTAATGCAAATGGTCAGCTATGCGCGCAGTGTAAATGAACAGAGAAGCAAGTTTTTGGCACTGCGTCATTGCGCGCGGTACATACATCACCAGAGGCATGTCGTCCTGGTAAAAAATTTAGACAAAATGCCCAACGTAGAGGCAACGCATACTCCCAGATGCTAAAAAGCCTGCAGTCTGCGAGTGAAGCCCAGGAACAGAAAAACTGGGTGTTTAAAAAACGGGCTTTAAAAATCTTTCTGCGAGGAAGCAATGAAAAAAGTAGGAACTGCTGGCGATGCATGTGATGGCTTTAAGAAAAATAGATGTATCGGAGACGCACTAAATTCTGCATTTTCGTTTGAACTGTAAACAGAGCAGATGACCGGCATGTTAATTAACATCGCATTGAAAGGTTCTACGAACGCCCGATGAATTTTTCTTTTTTCAAAATAATTGGTTGCCTACACGGAGTAGGCGAAGATTCGTCTGCTGCAAAGAAAACTGGTTCAAAATTAGCGCCCTTGGCGCCGCAGGCATGGCTAGCTTCTTGAGGCGCCAACTGTGTGTGTGTAGTGGCAGTTTTGTGTTCGCAGCTGTCGCCATCTGTCATTCAGGCCTGTTGCCAACATGAGCTGCGCAAGTGCGGCACATGCTGGCGTTTGTTATCAGCCAGTGGAGCCCGGCAGAAGGCTGATCAGGTGTAGAGGCACAATGTTAGCTTCACTACAGATGCAGTTGCAGAAGTTCTGGCGGTTCCCTCTGTTACAATTCATTTCTTGATATGTTAGACAGCGTGCAAGACCAGTAGGCTTTCAGCAAGGGAACAGTCAGAAATTAACATTTTCTTTATTCCAGCGATAGGGACTGAAACTAAACCAATCAGCAATCATTTCAGGCTGGAACGGTCCACGCAGGCGTTTGTTACTTGTGCGAGCACTTTTGATGCTCGATGTTAAGGATGTACATTCTTAGTCAAAAGTCTTACGGTCAAAAGATTTTCTCTTCAGCCGCTTAACAGAGCCACTACGGCAATATTAGGGAGACAATGACCTCGAAATGCTAGCAGACAGTCTCTTCTTGCGGTAGAGAAGCTTCCTGCTCGGCTTGTGTTTTAAATCATCCGCTACACGCAGCTGCTCAACGGCCCAGTCTTCAGACATTTGACCAAGGCTATACCTATCGCATAAAATAGCGGGGCTTGCTGCATGCATTAGGTTCTTGTGCGCATGCATTCAATCAGATACAGAATTTTGTCCACTCCGCAAATCATCAAATGGGACCATTAAGCCAACTCTTAATACCAGACCAAATATATATATTGTTACGGGATATATCCATAGTTGGTAATGAAGTGATGATGGGCGGGTAAGCGCGGCGAAGCTAAATTTTCTTCCTCGACAGCTATTTTCCTTTCGCCGCGTAGACATCCGCAGAGACCATGTGACACTTAACCTTTTCGCATACGCAGCCCTGTGGGAGAGTGAAGCCGTGTCTCAGGTTGTAATAGCTCTGTCAGTAAGATATCTACAACTTGAGTTTTGCTAAAATGGCGAGCTTTAATTGGGAAACGACATATTACGTACTTCAGGTCACTGATTCAATCAGGCACAATACACGATCCTGCATAATGGAACGCCAGCTTCCTCCAGAAACCGCGCTTGCCTACAGGCGTCCACAGCCATACCGTGGCACCAGTCGGGGTGCCGACATCAAGGCAGCCGCTGTTGTGACGCCGTTTAGAACCGTTCTGGGAAACCAGGATACTGATCAGAACCCACGGGCTTCTTCAGCGTGGAAGAGGGTACGCGTAACAAACCGCGATTACATGAATACGACAGAATGCGTCTTAAACGAATTTTTTAAGAGATAGAGCAGGCGTTGAGAAGAAAAGGCGTGACTCGTCCTCTACGCTCTTCGGCGATATTTTTCTTTTTCTCTCAAAAAGTGGACTGCCACCGATTTCTGTCGCTTTCATGGAAGTGCGGCTATAGAAGGTTCGGCGAAAACAGGGAACGGCTAACGCACGTACCTTCTTTTTGCTGCTACCAATTCGAAGGTTTTAGCATGAATCTAATAGCGAAAAAATAAAATCACTGTTCACAGAAAGCACGTGACACAATGACAATTTTCAGCTTGTCTGTTCACGGTATTTCGTGCTGCGATACCCAAGTAGGATGCGGAGGTACTACAGATTAGAGACGACTGCTTATTTGATGAAAATGTACTCAGACCCAGTCAACGCATTGCGTGTATCTTGTGCGCCATTTCCTCCCAAGAGCAAGAAAGCGCAATAAAGTTAAGCCCTGCGCGAAATCCGCATTGCCTGAAGCATTGAAGCGTGTGCCTTGTTTCTACGATAAAATTAGTCCTAAAGTGGTACTAATAAATTTACTTTCGGCAACTCGACGGTGCTAGTCTTAAGTAGTTTTTATTTTCAGATGTGACCAATACTGAGGCAGGAGGAACTACAATACAAAAAATAACTGCGGAAAACTATTGGGCTACAGCACAATACGCTTTCGTAACAGCAGTTCCAAGCGGAACCCTCTCTTTCATTTTTTTGTACCAGCACAAAAAGCGAATGCTGGCTCGCACATGAATATTGCAATTATTGAGCCATTTGACGGTGTTGCATTGCTGTGCGGGAGCTCCAACACTCATAAATGAGGACAGCCCTGTCCGCATTGTAATGTAGAACTAACGTAGCAACCCCATATAACCTTTGCCATGCGGTTAGAAAGCGGCTTCACTCGGGAGCTCAGTTATTTTTGCAGCGGGTGTACTCTGTAGCTGTCGAACTTTCGACGTAAGCTAGAAGAAAGATTAGCAGAAATTGTTAAGCTGAAGCATTACAGAGTTGACGTATCCGGCTGGCTACCCATGTTCCGTTGCACCGTAAACTGAGGAGCTGTGAGCACTAAGCAATTGTTTTCAACTGCACAGAAATAAAACTACGAAACTTTTGATCCTTAAACATTTCCTTCGATGGAGCTTTGTAGGATGGAGGTGTGCGGTGTTCCGATCTAACCAATTGCAATAAGTGTTTCCATGGAGAAGAGGGCGATCGAAAGAAAAAGCGATTTCGTGCCGCTGACACGAGCGTACATTTCTCCACAAAGGTAGAGAAAACACACGACGGCGCTCCGCGTCACTCCCGCTCCTTTGACATGTTAGTCATGCTCCTCCTCAGTAGCAGCTTGCCGCAGGAGAAGCGCTATTCCCAGGCATCTTTCAGGATTTCTACCTAAAGATGCGCTGCTCCTGGCTCCGGAAAATAATCGATTCGTTCGCGTTGATTTGTCGCCCTCGTTGTCGTCTCTTGGTGACATCCAAGCCTCTACCCTCTGAGACACGTGGCACACTCGGTCGCATGGCCGTGGTAGTGATGCGAGAAGAAACCATGCGTTTGGCTGAGTTACGACTTCCTATCTACGGCACGTGGCGTATCATTCGTCTTGGCGCATCTGGAGAGCAGCGGCAATCTGCCTCCGTGTCCCACCGTTCATTTCTTTGCTTATTTTGCCCTGCATTTCGCGTTTTACGGTTCCAGGAAAAGAGCCAGGGATCTTTCTCGTTGGTGGCTCGATCTGAAGCGCTGACGAAAGAGGGCCACCTTCGGGTCAACGACTTCTATTGTCACGTACTCGCCACCTGCGCCAGCATCCTAGAAATGAAAGAAAAGCAAAATCATGACGACATAACAGACGCTGATAAATGACAGCGATAAAGGAAAGTCATTATTGTACACATTTACGCAGAAAGCGTAGGCTTCGAAGCTCCAACGAAAATACCATTGAATCTGACTTTTCTTAGAGCAAATATGTCGTAAGCTCCTTACTGCACACGCAATTCGTAACTGCTGCAGCAGTTACTGCGCCTGCACGAAGTGCTGCGCAGTCTATGCGCAGTCAGACAGGAATCATTTGAATTTGGGGCCACCAAAAGAGAGCAACAATAGAGCCAAGGGATTTTAAACATCGAATAGACAGGTAAACATGCAGGACAACGAGCATTTCACACATATTCATTTATCGGGCGAAAAACTATGCATTTATATTATGGTCTTGAAGTGGTCAGTTTTTAGCTAAACATTCACAAAAGGCACATTATAATTCTGCCCAAGCAGGTCTCATTATTCAGAATAATTTTCCTTTTTCGGTCCTCAGTGTTTTGCAGAAAATTCAAACTATTCCCCCGGGAAACTATCATTATGATTTGTTAGAAACCCACTATCAATCCTTGATTTTTCTCGAGAGAAGAACGTATGCGTCATAAAGAAAGAGCACTATAAAATTAACAAGGTCTGCATTGATAAAGGTTAAAAATTTTTCGAAAGAAAAAGTAAACCACTTTTGTTTTAAAACATATGTCGATAGGAGCTGCTGAGAGAATTCTGCGAGTTCACCCAGATTATAACCTCAAAAGCATATCTCAAGAAATCTTCGTCGTTTGGTCTGTTTCTAGAAGTTTCTTAGCGCAGGCAATGCAATATTCCCCAGAGGTCAATTAGGCATGACACTGGAGCCACAATTCCATCCTGATGTTTTTCCTTTGCAAACATGATGGAAATTTCCCAAGAAATAGGAGGCTGAAGTGACAGTAAAGCCTTGCTTGATATTGTTTTTCTGCTATTTATAAGCAAACTAGCGGATGGTCGAAGCAGTACGCTTTCAGAAATTCTGTTCGTTATCGAGAAGAATTCTAAAACGCTTCAACTCTGCTGTGAAGATATGTTAGTTTGTAATAATGTTTTCAGTGATCAACTGAACAGGAAGAACCTTCTTTTATGCTCATTGCGTGTCAGTTAAAAAAATCAAAAGACGATGTGACAACGGTTAAAAACACACGTGTTATTAAACTTTATTTAGCTTGCAAAGCGTGCAACGTTTGTGTGAGCTTAGGAAGATTGTCATTTTCCCCCGACTCGGAATAAATTCTCAGAACGCTACCTAATGTGCGCAGACAAGCTCCGTTTTCCTACTGTCCATCAGTCTCTGAAATGCACATTGAAGGCCCCCTGAAGGCGAAGGGCATGACGTTTCAAATGATCGTGCTATCTCTGTGACGGTGACCACGAGCGACTGAAAACGATAACTTTCCTGAATAATTTTTGAAGACATCATTTGATGACCAATCACAATAATGTGAATTCCTGTAATAGAGTTGCGAGGGGGCTACTTAGAGGAAGGATTAAGGGGGGACGCGGCTTTCAAATATAAGATATTGGGCAAAAAAATGATTTTCGAAAATTGTTCTATGCGCTAGCGTACATAGTTTATTTTTATGCGGTCCTGAAGTTTCATTGCTAGAGTCGACCGTGAAGTAATCTAAAAAAGTTGTTTCGTGAACCGCGGGTCCTGTGCATTGCGGAGAAACGGGTCGAACACTGCGCGTTTTTCTCCTCTACGGTTTTCTGCCCATATACGCTCCTTACGGAGCAGATTCCGTCGCGTCTGATTTAGCCATTTTGAATCCCCCCTTTTTTTTTGCAATCCTTGATCAATAGTGCAGATCATGACATTCTTCCTTTTTTCATCCCTGTCAATTTTAGATATTTTGCCCGAAATTTTCTTCTAACTCCAGATATGTCTATGGACACTGCATAGCAAAAAATTGGAAATCAAAATTTCTGCCAAGAGAAAAAAAATTGTAAGAATGTCATGACCTGTAGCACGCCAGTAGGAACGCAAAGAATGCTAAAGCAGCAAGCTGCCACATTTTCCTAACTCTGCAACTTTTTCACAAAACTGAGAGGAATATATATATATATATATATATATATATATATATATATATATATATATATATATATATATATATATATATATATATATATATATATATATATATATATATATATATATATATATATATATATATATATATATATATATATATATATATATATATATATATATATATATATATATATATATATATATATTATTAGACAATATTCTGAAGACTAAAGAGTGAAATTTTGTGAGAGTAGGCATAAAATTATTCCTAATATGCTTTCAAAAATTTCACGGAAGGTAATAAAACAGAACAAACAGTTTCGGTAGTGCTGAAAATCAGACTGCCATGAAAGAAACACACTGCCGCGCTGCCACCGATACGCGCATGTGCTTCTTCTGTGGCAGTCTGTTTTACCGCACGGTGGGAAGTTTCCCTTCATAAGAGCGAATCGCTATTGTGTCCCCAGAATCCAACAGTGCAATTTTGCGCAAGGAAACCTTCACAAAAGAACAGTTAAGCCTTATCTCGAACGACCCGCTTAATGTTGTAGTAGTGCTCATTTAGTCATTTATTCAGGCATCTACCTGTATAACCTGCATGCGTTACAGGACCGCGGTACGCACGCACTGCTCCCATCACGCACTATACAATGCGTGGGCGGCATTGTGTCGTGAAGCTTTTAGTGCGGGAATTGTTTCCCCGCTATCAGAGCCGCGATAGACGCTCAAAATAATGAAACTCCACTTGCTATTCGGCGCTGCGGTGTGCTTTTCGCCCGTCACTCGCTTCGTTCTTGAATGGAAGCCAGTACAGTTCTGTTTGCTACTCTGCGAACCGTTTTTTTTTCTTTTTCTTTGTCTCATGTACTGTTCCTGACCACACTTCTAATCCCACTGTCAAAGCACCAGTTCGTCTAAAGGCACACTTTCGCCAGGTTTCCACTATCGCACAGCAGCCTATTACAAGAAGCTGTGCAATGAAGCGCCGAACGATTCTCCACGTCGCTGGCTTTATCCGCTTAGCCCTCCCCTGATTACAATAGCACATTCATCCAAAACAGAGTTACGGCCGGAAATATAACTTCGTCACGCTCTCCCATTCGGGCATCAATACACGCATAAAAAGAACTCGCAAGTTCTTCCGGCGCCGGCGCCGTTATTGCGTTCCAATGGTTCTGACAGCTCGCAACAAAGCAACGCACAATGCTTTAGGAAACAATGAGGGCAGCACTGGTGGCGTGTACTGAGCAACCAACCTCCGGCGCTAGGCATTAAAAATTATGAAGAAGCTTGTCTAGCGCTCGGTGAGCTTTCTTGTGGGGCCACTTTTAGCGCTCCTGGAGCCCCGGAGACAAAGCGTCTTTGTTCATCGAGCAGCGTTGGAAATCAGAGAAGGTTTTTCAGGGCTTGGTGTCCTCTAACCACCTGTGACAACATTTTTCGTTTACTTTTCAAAAAGTTGTGGATCTTTTCCTTACCCTGGAAAGTACGGTATGTTCCTTCAGAAATTAGTAGCAGTAATGAAAACACCGCTCAAAGCATACTGTCTCGCTCGAAATTGTCTATAAATTCTGCATGTAGGCTTATCGTGCAACAAGCAAGCTATGTTATTTTGTGTTCAACGTCAAAACGCGATATAAGCGACTGCCGTAGTGTAGGCTTACGGAATAATTTAGACCAGTTGGGGCTCTTTAACGCGTGCTTTCATCGCACAACACATGGGCGTTTTTTTTTTGCATTTTGCCTCAAAACGAATGCAGTCATTGTTGCGGGGGTTCGATCTAGCAGCCTTGGCATGAGCAGCCGAAAGTCAAATCTACAGATCAATTGCGGCCGGATTCACAAGTACGTCTTTGATATCTTCTCTACATATTAAGAAATGAATGTTGGAAAGGTCTCATATTAAGCGCGGTTTTTCTTCTTCGAGACTGTTTGAAAGTGCAGAAAATACGAGCTTTAATTAGCAATATGAATATCAGAACAGCGCAAGCAAAAGTGTTGCTTACCGAATATCAGTTTTTGGTTATAACATTTTCTAATGTGGGGCGAAAGGGGATGAAGAGGAAGTGACACGAAAGGCTTATAAAAAACAAGCACACACACACACACACACACACACACACACACACACACACACACACACACACACACACACACACACACACACACACACACACACACACACACACACACACACACACACACACACACACACACACACACACACACACACACACACACACACACACACACACACACACACACACACACACACACACACACACACACACACACACACACACATATATATATATATATATAGGTAAGAGATGCACAGAAGAAACAAATTACGCAGTGGCTTAGCTCTGGTTAAGCCTGGATATACAAGCGAAAAGCTTCACTTATGCTTGGTTTCGCGTTATGGTTATGCTTCGTAGCTTAGCTGGTATTGTATACATTGTTTATCTATAGGCGTAGACTTGGTCACTGAATGGCATATGTTGACGAGTTAGACGCAGAAGCGACAGTATTAAACTTCTTTATATATTATTGCATTTCTTGTTGTTCAGGCGTTTCGGCTGCACGTTTAGCTTTGGCTTTATCATTTTTTCGCTGTTGTGCAGCCAACTCCCAAGCGAGTACTTTTGGATCGGACGAATTTAGTTTCTTAGCTTTTCTGCGTAGTGTAGCAGCAGCCGCACTCTCCTTCCATTCCATGTCGAGTGTGCGCACCTTTTCTCTGGCAAGCGCATTATATAGCCTCCGTGCGCATGGACATGGCGCGCATGTACAGTAACGCGCGGCTGCGCCGAAAGGTCAGGCGACGGCTGCGGCGAGGAGCGACCACATGCGCGGCGCGTGACGTCACTCGTTTTCGCGCATGCGCATAGCTCACCAGTTCGGCTCACGCGAAGCTCGGCTCAGATCAGATCAGATAATAACAGCTAAGCAAGAAAGCTGATATTAGGAAGGAAGGAAAAATTGGCTTGCTTTTAAGTGTGGTAACATATATATAGGTAAGAGATGCATAAAATAAAAGAGATTAGATAATAACAGCTAAGCAAGAAAGCTAATATTAGGAAGGAAGGAAAAATTGGCGTGTTTTTAAGTGTGTTGCCGCTACACGTACAGTGTGCAATACGTGTTTTCGGAAAAAGATTATTTTCCTAAGTTCCATCTCTCTTGAGGTAGCCTTACAGTGGCTGCTTAAGGTGCTAGCAGAAACAAAGGTGCTAGCAGGAACGATGCAATATTAGTTACTTTTGACATAAAGCATAATTTTAGTTTTGTTTTATCTCTCCTAGTCTATAACAACGCTATTTGGTGCACTGTGATGAGCATCAAGTCATATAACCCTAAGCTTTAGTGTTCAGATGCTCGACTTGTATTATGCAAGAAAAAGCGTACAGGGAGAACCTTGAAAGACGGTGTGGGATGTAAGCACGGCAGAAACTGCAAAGAACTTAAGCTTTGAAGGGAGCCACTTTCATACGTTTTAGAACATAGTCGCCAGTGTTGCTGAAACTGTAGTGCGATCCATAAGCTCTGATGGCTTCGAGCCAAAATCTTCGGGCTGCCATTGCATTTTGTCCCAAACATATTAGTCACTTTTGATGACAGCCACGCATTTTGTGATTACTAGTGTATTCGCTGCATGTCAATAACTTCTTTTCCTTTTGCGCCTGTAACTGTGGGTTTTATGCGCTTAACGCAGCCATTATTTCTTCCTCGCTTGCTTGCAGAAAAACTGAGAGCCGGAAAGCCAGAGGAACTAAGCTGTGAATTTGGTATCGAAACCTAACGCAACTCTAAGATTAGATTAGACTGCACAAACTTCTTGCAGACGGCACAAGTTTCGCCGATGCTCCCCAAAGGAACGGGGACCTTCACTACGCAGCCAGAACATTAGTCCTGACTGTCAATCGACATTTGCTATCGATCTCGCCCGATGATGTGATTCAGCAGGGCGTTCCGCAATGCCAGAGGGACACTCGATCGCAGCAGCGGTCTCTAGCAAGCAGCATCATTAATCACGTTACGCCAACGAAGTGCACCGCAATCGCTTTACTATTTGTCATAGTGCAATGTGCCAATATCTGTGTGCTTCTGTTTGTTCTTATCTATTCTTAATATCAGCGGCAACGCTTGCCTTGCCTCTACTGAAAAATAGTTTAAATTTAGGAGTAGGCATAAAAAGATCTAGAGTAGGTTCTGTTTTTTCGTATTTTTTCATTACAGTTTAAACCTGAATTCTGAATCCCTGAATAGAGCAGGAAAAAATGAGAGAGAAATGAGAACCAGGTTTATCTAACTTTAATTTATCCTTTCTTTCCGAGGCGTGCAATCATCATCTTTAATTCTATTTTGGGATCAATGATTACGCCTTCTGCGGAAAAAGGTGCGCATGTCATCTACACACCATTTTGCTATTAATGATACTGGGAAGAGCAATTTCTGTTCTCTTTGTTCATTTTGAAAGTAAGAAACAAGCGACTTCATAAAAAATAAACAGCTATGAGACGAGTGACCGCATTTAAAACTGTTTCATTATAATAGTGTTAACAGTACTAAACGTGCCTACCTATAACGCTACTAAACTGTCCTTGCCAATTTCTTTTTCCAGGCACACTCGTTTTATCGGGCCACGTACCACAAGCTACAGAGGGCAGTTCAGTTCTCGTATTCAAATGATAGTCCGCAATAATGCCTATTAAGTTTTAATTTATCATTATCGACGTAATCTCCGTATTTCCATCTGAACGTATTTGGTTTTTCTGCTGTCGCTTCTTGAATACTGGGTACGAACTAGAGATTAGCTCGTTCGTTAGAGTGCATGTGATGTCAGTGCTAGAAATATAACCTCAGGCGGTTGTAATTATCAGAAGTCCTCTTCTGCGGCGCTATTTTCTCTCTTCCTTCTTTCACACCTTCTTCATTCGTTCCCGAACGGCGCGACTGAGGTGTCCACTGATAGATAACTACTGCGCTTGATTTTGTACCAATGATCTCTTTTCTTGACTGTCGCAATTTTCATTTTTCCTGTGCAAAGTAGAGATGTGAAATTCACTGGACGGTTCCTTGTGAGAGCTACCACCTGCGCAGTTTGTAATTCAAGAGACTAATTATGTATTAGGACTTTCTTTTGTATTCTCTATTTGATCACTCTTACAACGTCTCAGGCCGGAGGCCTTACTACTTTTAAATAAAAAAATTATTACTATTATCATTGCTTTCAGAGGTTAACCTTTTATTCTCATAACAAAAGAAATTTACTTTGTTCAGTATTAGCGAGCCAGCAGAATCTGCACCTTTTGCACTGGTTTCACATTCGAAAATGTCTCTATTTTAGACAGTGCCAATTACCTTTAACGTAAAAAAAATTACAGTTAGTTACTGAATCACCTAAAATGTCCTTTCACGTAGAAATTAGTGAAAGAGAACATTTTTTCCTCGGCAACCTTGCTTTGTTAAAAAAAAAAAACGTTAAAGTACTTTACTGCGTCTATTCTTCTGAAACATAATTAAAATTGTTATTATGTCAGGGTCGCTAGTTTAGCCGAACAGTGCAGCCCCCGTAAAAGGAACGGATGAGCCAATTTTTACGTGCTTGAAGCCACATAAATAGAAACAACTTAAATAACAATAAACACACACGTGTACCAGATTCTTTACGCTGGATTATAATATCTTAACTCAAGCTAATGTAGTTTGGCTAACCCTTATTAAATATCAAAGAGAAAGGCTTTAGACAGCAAATAATAATAATTATGAAACGTAAAGCAGGGAAGCGCTAGAGAGCGAATAAAGGTCATTCAAAACCTACCGCATTAACAAAAACAAAATACCCTCACTTTTTCATTCCGGATTAACCTTGCTTCCCTACCTTGCGGACCTCACTTACCCGTAAAGAGGTTTTACTATTTAAGTTGTTCTTATAAAAGTTCGCCGAATACTCGAATTTTATAATAATCCAAAAATGACTGCAGTATCTGTGAAATCCGTATTAACTTTGACGTACTGGCCGCCAACCGTTTCTACCAAACTTTAAGGCACACAACATGGAAATACCCGGCACATCCAAGAGACACGTGGTCCTAGTCGGCCTCAGCTACTGTATAGCGCCCATCAAAGCAGCGACTAAATAGGCTCGGACATGAGCTGAAAAATAAAACTTCTCTCTCTTTACAGCACCAACAAACTATGAAATCATCAGTATGAAAATATCAGTTTACTTAATGAGTGAGTCAGATGGTGCACTTGCTATCCTTTTTAAATCTGTTTTTCTATACTGGGCGCCTAATGTACCTCGTTTAAATGCAATTTTCCTGCTGCAGGCGCTGTCACTAGGGGAGAATAATCCAACGTAGGCAATTTTATGACAGTTAAGACCAGTCAGGCTGGGCGGTTTCTTTCACTAATAATTTATGAGAGCTTAGACCGGGCAAAAAAAAGCTTCATTATTTTATGAAGAAAACACACCATTTTTTAAAATTGTTTATAAAATAAACCAGCAGCATGCTTTGCAATACGCCTGTCGCGCCGGGCTTTCATTTCGTGTAAAATTAAGCTGGTTTTATTTTCCTTCAGAAAGTTTAACACAGGGCGCCGCAGAAAGCGGATCTTTATACTCTAGCTCGACATTTGCCGGTCATCTTACCTGCCTGCTGAAGGCAAAGCGCTGAACAACGATGAAACATTCACCTGTACTTTAATAAATTAAGCGTGCAGTAAAAATTCATCTCAAAATAGGACAATATGAAATAAGCGCTTGCACTCCTCCTGAAGGGAAATATTTTAAGTTTATAAATCCCCTCTTTCGCATAACTTTTGCAAACAAATATAATATACTTCATTAAACTGTTTGCTCCGCAGGATGAGATCTGCTGCTGGTATGCCCTTTCCTTGCACAATAATAATAAAAACAGGGCATTATGAAGCGGACGCAGGGACACTCGTTCGATGTCTTTTCCCTTGCATACGTGGTACATTGTGCGCGCACACACGTGGTGTCAGTATCTAATATCAGCACCACACTGCTGACCAAATTCTGGCCAACCAACATACAACATAAGACAGGTATGCTCATAGACAGCAATAACTTTGGCAATATAAAACTGCGCACGAGTTTGAGTGCATATACAATTATGACCTTTAATCACGATACACGCCCTAAATTTTGCACATATTTGTACCATAATTTTCGTAAATCCAATCTCAAGAGAAGGCTTGTCCATGTAACCATAGATGGGAGAGACGCAAAAAATTTCCGAGTGTTTCTCTTGGTTCACGCCCGTCTCCCTTTCACCAGGCCGTTAAAGCTGCTTCGATGTAGTCCCCGATATCCTCCACCGAGTGTTCTCACCCTGCAAAACTCGATGCAGAGAATACTGCGGCTGCAAATGCATCCAGAGTCAACCAAAGGAGGTGGTAAATGCATAAATTGTTTTAAAAAATGAGTGAATGGCAATCCGGCATGCATAAGCAAAAAAAAAGTGTCAAGATAAAATTTAGGGTCGCATTGAGATGAAGATGGGAAAACTATGAAATGAAAAAAAAATGGGGCATGCTTTATGCGTAGTCAAAAGTGCTATTTCTTCGTAGGGCTGTTTAGCAGAGCAGCTCTGGCTAAAATGCAAGTCCAGAGTTGCGTAAGTCGAGCGAGAGTGACAATATCTAACAGGCTACCATTTGTTACATGTCAAGAAAGCGCACAAGCGCTCACCGGAAGCGCATATTGCTGCTTGTGGACAGGAAGGCCACATAACCAAAATCACCCCTTATATCAGCCGAGCCACAATGCAGCCTTTAATGGGTCAAGAGGCAAGCGCGTTTCCGCAAGAGCTGCTTGCGGTTTAGACGCCTGAATGGAGCGTTTACTCTGACGAAGGTTGTCGGCGGCCGCTTGCAGTTTCTATGCCAATGTCATCAGGGGTGCTGACAATGTATTACCGTAATATTCCCGAAACGAAAAAAAAGAAAAGAAATCTCACCTTTCACTGATTCTCCAGACTTAAGCTTCCTTGCCGAGTAAATCCTCTACCTTAGCTCAGTGGGACGGCTGAGTACGAGTGACAGCGATGTGGAGCATTGTTGAGGTTAGACACGGGCGATGCCTTCAATTTTTGCTTCGAGGCACGCGTAAGCGCAAAAACAACGAAACCATTTTCCTTTTATTGCCCTTGCCAGCTCTTTTCCCTGACGCCTTCCTGGTCGATGGAGCGTACAGGCACTCTGATGGGTAGGCACTCAAGTTCCTCTGTGTGGTTTCGTTATTGTTCCCCACCCATTCAGTGAAGGCGAGCTTTACTCCGTGTTTCTGAAGTGATTGTCTCGTTCTGTACACCGCCTCTGTCGCCCTTCTGATTCAAGCGCGTCGCTGCGGAGTGCCGTTCCAACTCCGTCGGCCCGCGACCCACCAATTACGGCGGTCATCAGCCCGTGACAAGTCAGGCAGCCTACAGCGATTGGCTTCGCACTCGAGCCAAAACAGTTCTTGTCTTCATGCACTTCCTGTACCCGGCTTTGTGTGTGCGTCGTTTCTTCTCGGTTTCACGTCGCGTGAGAGTGTTGGGGTTAAGGAACCAGCGATTCGATCCCTACTTAGCGCGTAGCCAGCCTCGCTCTTTCCCTGAAGCTGGCGTAGGGCTGGCGGCTGGTTTTTATCGGTCTTCTCGCTGCAGGCGTCGTGTTTCTATAGAGGGAAACGAAAGCGGGAAAGTTGTGTTTACGGCCTTGCTACTGTGACTGAGGGAAGAAGGGTTCTTTCCGAACAACGTTTTAGTCAGATGTCTGGCTTCGTAGGCGCTAGGGGCTACAGAAAAGCGTTGGCTCTTTCCGGAGTAACAACACTGGGTGCTGGGTATATCAAGTAAACAGATAGGAATACGAGTGTGTTTTTAACCGTGTAACAAAAATTGCGCGCAAGAGGAAACTGTTGAGTGCTAAACCCGAACTGGTTACCCTAACACTCTATTTCTGCACTAGTAATGTTAACTAAAAGCCAAACTCAGCAAAGTATTACGCAGTGATAACTATAAATGCCAGTTTAACAAAAAAGCCTAACATTTTATTTTCTACTCCATGTCGACACGCTTACTTACATGAGGTGCTGGCCTTGCAGCGCCGATAAGCCGTTTTGTTTCCATAACAGCACGGAACTCCTGCCAATAACAGAATGTAGATATTTTTTATTTACATGGACTTGAAAAGAAAAGTTGGTGCCTACAACAGCGCCGGCTGCTTCTTTTGATAAAGTTGAAGAGATCACACTAGAACTTGGCGACATAATTCATAAACAAACACTGCTGCAACACGTAACATAAATCCGGCCGAAATGCTAGCGTAAGCGAAAAACGAAGAGCAGTCATAATCAGATTAAATTGTAAATGATCAATAAATACAACAGTTAAACAATAAATAGTGAGTATATAGCGACTGATAAATAAGGCCAAATACACGGGCACATGAAGGTAATATGCAAATTTGTTAGAGTCACAATTGTCACACTAGCATACAGGGAAAATTGGCGGTCACTAGCAGACTGTCATGAACTGCTAATGCAAGCCAATCAAGCACTGCAGGAAAAGAGTGCAGTCAGTCGTTCGGGCAGTGAATTCTAATAATTCTAGTACCATCTAGTAATTCCAGAGACTGCCGCTTTTCTCCACGGAAGATTTTCGTGCTATGACTGCTCGTTTTCGTAGCGCGCGTGTCGGCCATAAAATTGAAATTGAAAATTGGTTTTTGGGGAAAGAGAATGGTGCAGTATCTGTCTCCCATTTCGGCTGGCACCTTAACCGCGCCGTAAGGGAAGGGATAAATGAGGGAATGAAAGAAGAAGGGAAGAAAGAGCTGGATTCGCGGCCATGCCCAGAATCCACATAACATTCAAGCGGATGCTATGACTCATCTTCATACATTAGACGATCCGCCACCTTCCCCTCTTCCCCTAGATCCGTTCCTGTCCCACGTTTCCGATTCCGAAGTTCTGCGCCAGCGAACACGCTCTCTAATTCCTCCGTGTTCGCACCCTCTCCCCCGTAGTCTTACTCGGCAGGAGGAGGTATCCGTGCGCCGGATTCGGGCAGGGGCGGCTCTGACACCATCTGTCCGTCATCGGTGGCATGCCAAAGATCTGCCACTACCTGACAGGTGCCCTCACTGTAGCGCTGCACCGGACATATGTGATGTGCGGCACTTGTTGTGGACGTGCCCAGCGACGGCTGCTATCAGAAAACGGCTCTTCAGGGAGGTGGGCCTGCGGTGGAACCGCGAAAGTGACTACGTGAAGTAGACAATGGACAACCGTTTCATTAACAACCTCTGCGACTACCTCAGAGCAACGGTTCTTCACTCCTTCTTTTAACTTTCAATCCCGTGCATTCCTTCCCCCCCCCCCTTTCCTTTTTCAACTTATGTCTCATGGCACAGTTCTCGAATAAAAAAAAAGAGCTGCCGTAGTGGAAGGCTCCGGAATAATTTCAACCACCTCGGGACATTTAACGTGCACTGACAACCCGCAGCACACGGGCGCCTTTGAGTTTCGCTTCCACCGAAATGCGGCAGCCGCGGTCGGGCTCGAACCCGGGTACTCCGGATCAGTAGCCGAGTGCCCTAACCAGTGAGCCACATCGCCGGGGGACAGTCATAGGGCTAATGACAGGGCGACTCTTTATCAAGGGCGATTAAGTCCCTCTTCAATCGAATCCAGAAACACCCATGATCTGGGCATGTCAATATAACGTGAGGTGCATTCTCACCATCAAGACCACACTCCTATATTACTCCGGCTACGTCTAAGCAGACAGTGTTATGTGTTTGCCGTTCCATGTCGGAAGCGCATTGTTGATTGTTTCACAGAAATTCACAGCAGTCACTAGTCTAAACACTTCTTAGCCTGGTTCAACCACAAGTTGCTAGACAGTCGGTAATGTTGCTATGACATATATCGACCCCCGTGGAGTTTTTGTTTACCCTTGAGAAAACTCGGAGCCAGAATTTATTCGAGAAAAACGATGCCAGCTTCTAAACACGCAACACTTGTCGTCCGCATTTCGTTTCGTAGCGAGAGCTACATTACGCTAGCATTTCGAGGTGTAAGCGTGGCGGCACCATGGCGGGTCATGAGGTTAGTCACGTGGTTGGTCACGTGGTGCGGAGCAACTACTGGCGGCGCGGCGCGCCGGAGAAACCAAGTGGGGGGGGGAGGGGGGTGAAGAGGAGGAGAGGGGGAAAAGAGTGAATCCACGTCCAGGGACGAAGATGACGAAGGAACGCCCAGCGATACGGAGCGGCGAAAGACTGACTTTGCAGTTCGACTGAGCGAGTTCCACTCGGCCAGATGTAGCTCTCACGTCCCTGCAGGTTTAACCAGAGCCGAACCACAACCAATTTTTTTCCCCTGTTACAATATAATTATAATTGGTTTTTTTGGGGAAAGGAAATGGCGCAGTATCTGTCTCATATATCTTTGGACACCTGAACCGCGCCGTAAGGGAAGGGATAAAGGAGGGAGTGAAAGAATAAAGGAAGAAGGAGGTGCCGAAGTGGAGGGCTCCGGAATAATTTCGACCACCTGGGGATCTTTAACGTGCACTGACATCGCACACCACACGGGCGCCTTAGCGTTTTTCCTCCATAAAAACGCAGCCGCCGCGGTCGGGTTCGAACCCGGGAATCACCGATGCACATTTTTAAAGACAGCAGGCGAGTTATTTATTGTGTGCCTTTTCGAATGACTGCTTCGGTACTTTACGCTCCCATTTCAGCCTTTCCTTCATGCGCTGACGCTGCTCCGAGGTATATTACGCCTCGTGTGTGGTGCGCCGTAATAGTGGTTTTGTATATAGCGCCCAGTAACCTGTTCTTTCTGTATTTATACCTCGTATACGCGTAAGCGCCGGGAGTGCGTCTCACCATTAGTACTGCATGCAAGAGACTCGATAACGGATGCGAAGTTAACAATAACTGTGCGAAGAAAGATGCCGCCAACCTAAAATTTCTAGCGCTAAACTTTGTCGGCAGCGGGCTGACGGAGGCCGGGTTTAAAGAAATGAAATAAACTCGACGATGTTAGAAACGACATCAGGACATGGCTCCCGTATAAGCAGTGCGGATAGCGGTCTTCGTTTGTGCCCCCGGCGTGGCCGCTGCAGCTGCCTCTGCTTCCATATACGGGGCCGTATAGAGCCCTACACCGGGCGCGGATTTATCGCTCCCTTGGTGTTGGTGGCGGCGGCTGGTATACACTGCTTGGGCAGGAGGGGGGGCTCCGCGCCCCATTACGCCAGATAACGGTTCGCAGACACCGGCGGCGCTGAGCGGAACTCCTCTGAACGCTTCGCTCGCCTGCACTTTCTTCCCGCAGAGCCTTCTAGCGTCGGCCAAGTACCGCAAACCCTTGCGGTCTGCCGCTGCACGCCGATAACTTGCACGAAACCTCTTCGTACGGCAGTGCCTGCGTGTGTGCAAGACCTAGAAAAGAAAAAATGATGCGGCGGAAAATTTTCCGCGGCTCCTCGATTGCTATATTTGTTTACTCTGCCCACTTCGATGACTTTTTTCTTTCATCTTGGTTCTTAACTTCGTGCTGCACAGGTTTTGTTTTCTTTGCTGACGTACGCGTAGCGTGTGCAGTCCGTCTACCTGTGAAGCCAATGGGCCTTTCCTTCCCACCGCGTTCGTATATCCGTGCATAGCGGCTCTTTCCTTTGGCGTATAGCACGTATACGTTCGTGTCAGATGGAGGGCAGGTCTATAATGGCGATGGTGTATGTCTATATTTTTCTTCCGCTGGCGGATCTCGTTCTTTCAGTTGTGATTTACAGTTGGTTTCTTGCGCTCATATCTGTTGAACGAGCGATGGAGATGACCTTGCTGCGTCAACGGAACGTAGCCTACTCTGGGAAAAGTGCAAAACGCCTGAGTTCTCGGCTCTCGCGAGTTTTTTCCCGAAAATGTTTTCGTTACCCGCCCTATCATACCTCTTTCCCCTTATGGGAAGGCAGTGTGGTTTTAATGGCGTCAAAAAAGCCGGAGGATACTTCTTTTTTCTTCTCTTTTTTTCCACGGAACGTAAGTTTGGCTCCTTGGTAAACATAAAATAACATGTCAGTGTATGAGGACTAGTTCGTCTCACTGCCGCACTTCGTCATATGTTAAAGTCTTTGCTGTCATAAAGAAAATTGGGAGAGGATGCGCAAATGTCAAACAGAACCTGTCAAGGGGCAGTTTGAATTACGGTGCGCACCTTCCTTACTTTTACGGACATCTTGCACTTGTCATCCATTAAAGAAATCGTTGCGACGATGTGCAGCGAAAATAAAATAAAAAATTCTTTGTTGAAGCTGAATAAGACACCATTTGTAACGCGCATGAATGACATAGGAGGTCATTAATATTGGGTTGAAACTTTGTGCACCCGGTCGTAATGATGCTTAGGATATTTTATACAGCACTGAAAGTATGCCGGGTGCAAAGAATAACTCTTCGCAATTCTAACCCAGTTAATGCTAACTGGAAGCTTCTGTCTATGCTTAACGCAAAAAAGCGCATTTCTTAGAGAAGAGAAACATTTGTCGCGTTCTTTGACGGCGAGTTATCAAATTATTACGAAATGCTAAAGGGAAGAGAGAGCTATGAAATATTGTTGTTATCTGTGAACATGAGTACAGTGAAAAAATAACATCTTACTTTTTCTTCCTAGCAGTATAGGATGCGAATCGTCATAAGGTTATGAAATACGCCACAAATAAACAACGTTGCCGTGCTTAATATATTTCGCGCCAGAGCAAGAGAAACAATAAAAAACAACTACAACGCCACAAACTTAAATTTCGATTGAGAATACTGGTTCCTTTGAACTGAGCGTGTACAGCCTAATCTTGCTAATGCGCCCTAAATGGCCACATGCGCGCACCGAGTGAAGTTTTCCAAGTGCTGCCAGTCAACGCACTACACTTTCAGGAAATTTTGTTGCAGTATCAAGATTTAAAACGTTAAAGCATCTTTTTGATGTCCTCCGTCTTGGACGGCAATTAATACATGCGTTCGGCCTCCCCGCCTGCTGTCGAAAAAGAACGAACAGGACTGGCTCTGTTGCGCCATCATCAGTCATTTATTACAGTTTTTTTTTATTCGCGCGGTTAAAATTTTTGCAATGATGCCTTCTTTTGAAAAAGCCCACTTAGTCTGTATATCCAATTGAAATTCAAATTCATATTTATTTCCGTAAAATATCCTTCAGCAGAAGCCGGAATCAAAAGACAAATTCATAGCGTTCGAACCCCTATCAAAATGCGTAGCGCAATGGCCATTGACAAGATGTTGTTCAAGGATGATATGCGCTTCCATCATTTTTACGAACAAAGATATGAGTGTAAAATGCTTAGAACACGATTAAATACGAAGCAAAGTTGCACAAAACTGTTCTACAAAATTTTATAATGTATAAATACAACGCACAAACGAGATTAAACAAAAATAAAAATAGTTCAAGAAAAAAATAAAAAATACTGTGATAAAGTATTAATTTGCTCTCTGAGTAACATGGAAAACGCATGATAAACACACATACATGATTATTAGGGCAGTCAGCTTAACAGGACAACAGCTAATGATAATTTTAAGTGACAATTAGCTCGCCTATCTAACCCTTGTTCAGGCAGCTAAATGTTAAAATCGGAGATCCAGGTGGGGGAAGTTTGTTTAATAATGTTGGCACAGAAGGACAAAACATTTGTTTGACCTCATTTTTTTCATTAGGGAAGTGTCCAGTATTCTCAGAAGCGTTGGTCGAGTCTGTCTATAAACGTTTTTGCGCGGCTCTAAATATATGGTTTATCTGTCGACTGCTGAGTTCCTGCTTGTGTTTGAAGCAGTAAGTATATAGGTTTTGTATCTTTGGAAATTTAGGCCGAACAAAGGAATTAATCCGTGTGTGCTAAGAGATTGACTCCTGCAATGTCATGAATGGATATTTTTTTTACGTACATGCATGAGCTTGAGACTACTAAGGGTGGTTTTCACCCAAGCATGTAAGCAATATTGAATATGAGAGAAAGGCAACGAAATATTCATGTGCAGCTTCACTGCTTGGAGTAGGAACCACCTGCAATTTGTTGAAGGGTTTTCGTATTTTTGTCATGACATAGGTAACAAGTGTTTCTCATGACATGTTTTTGCGTGGATATAAGCCCAGTGTATTAACTGTATCGACAAAATCCACATGCTCAGAACGAAGTGCGACATTTAGCGTCTGTGGTACCATTTTCAACTGCCTGGGAGTGAAATATATTGACTATGTTTTAATAACAACAAACTACATTAAGTTTACTGCACATCACTGTTAGAGGTTTTGGTGGACTGTATTAATATCAGCCTCTAAAGTCTCAAAGTTAAGGTTTTGAGATAACAATATTGTGTCGTCGGCACAGGATATATAATGTGCAGTGGAACTTACAATTGATCTGTCGTTGACGTCCAGAATAAAAAGGATTGGAAAAATTAAAAATTGTTTTTTGGGGAAAGGAAAGAGCGCAGTATCTGTCACATCTCGGCGGACACCTGAACTGCGCCGTAAGAGAAGGAATAAAGGAGGCAGTGAAAGACAAAAGGAAGAAAGAGGTGGCGTAGTGGAGGGCTCCGGAGTAATTTCGACCACCTGGGGATCATTAACGTGCACTGACAACCCACAGCACACGGTAGCACACGGGCGCCGTAACATTTCGCCTCCATTGAAACGCTGCTTTGCGATCGGGTTCGAACCCGGGTACTCCGGCTCAGTAACCGAGCGCCCTAATCACGAGGCCAGCGCGGCGGGTAAAAGTAGTAGCCAAAGAATGCGTCCTTGGGGAACGCCGGTAGTAGATGGCCGATATGTGGAATAGTTATTATCGACTGAAACAGATTGCTTTCAATATTCAGGATATGTAGTAATAAATGCTAAAGGCGTCCCTCGCACCCTGAATACTTCAAGCTTTTTAACAATGTTGGGTGCTTGAGAGGTTTGAATAATCTACGTATATATCAACAGCCGCGTTTTCTCTTCGAATGCTTTTAATTTTATTTTGTTCTGTATCACTAGTGAGTGCTCAGTGGATTTACCTTTTCGAAAGGGAAATTCGATTGGCGTTAACAAATTGTCTATTTCAACAAACTTAGTGATGCCCGCGTGAATTATTTTTGTAGTCTTTTTGAGATGATGGGTAACGGGGATGTGGGATGGTAGCTTCAGGTGTTTCCATTTCCCAATTTGAAAACTGTTTTTATTTTTGTTGCCAAAACACCTTTGCAGAGAGTTAGATTGTAGATGTGTGTAAGACGTGTGAAAAGTAAATGAGAGGTTTATTTAATTGGTCTAAGCTAGTCTCACGACGTGAAATGTTACAAAGACAACGAAATTCTTGCAAGACCTTGATTTCGTGTGCGGGATCAAAAAGATGCTGCTATAAATTTATAGAAATGTTTCACAAAATGCTGTGACTTGGCCTTGGACATCTTAAGTTTGTTTTATCTTCGACAAAGTCATTTTAGATTTTCTCTATTGGACTGTTTAAAAAAAATGGCGAGGACATTGATGTTGTTCTCTTCGCACAATGGTGTTTGTTTTGTTTCTCTGCTTATAAATTTTTCTAGTCATATGCCGTAAAGCAGATAGTTTTTAAGAAATAAAATGCGTGGAATAGGAAATCTTGCTTCCAGGCCGAGCTGACAATTCCTCAACAGAGCACAGTTCTTCGCTACACAGTGCTCTTGTGTATTTTACACGGGCTATGCAGACGACACGTGCATCTTTGTGAACTCTTTCCAAGAACAATTTTGAATTATTACATTTCCTATCTTGTCCTCTTTGCAATATCCACGGGTTCCTCCAGCTCCCCCTTTGATCGATGGCTTCATATTCAATGAAGCCTGAATTCAAATGAACGTTTAGAAAAAAAATAATGTGAAAAATAGACGAAGCTGTGCTGAAAAATGTGAGGATGAAGCTTTTTTTTCTTGTTGAATTATTCGTATTACATCTTTCGTCCGCTAAAGCAGTGGAAGAACACTACGCATATGTTGAAACGGCAGGGTTTAGTTTAGTGTGGTTTATGGGGGTTTAACGTCCCAAAGCGACTCAGGCTATGAGGGACGCTGTAGTGAAGGGCTCCGGAAATTTCGACCTCCTGGGGTTCTTTAACGTGCACTGACATCGCACGGTGCACGGGTCTCTAGAATTTCGCCTCCATCGAAATTCGACCGCCGCGGCCAGGATCGAGCCCGCGTCTTTCGGGCCAGCAGCCGAGCGCCATAACCACTGGGCTACCGCGGCGGCTCGAAACGGCAGGGAAAAGCCGATTTACATACTAAGAATTCTCGCAAGTGCTAGTTAATTTAATGAGCAAGTCGCTGCGCGAAGGTGGAGCAGGGCTAAATATATCATAACTGTGCGATCGCATGCTAAAATGGCAAGTGGCGTGGTGGGCAGTGCCATCAGTGTAGGTAAGTCATCCCCAGTTCGTACCTACGTCGTCGGCATGCTAAGTACACTCATAGAACTTAGCAGCATGAATGCAAAGCACACTCAAGGAACTAGTAAGCTCAATTCTTTCTTCGAATAATTCTTTGTAGACATTTTACAACCCTAATATACGCTGCAAACTGCGTATCATGAAACTAAGCCCCTTCTGAACTGACGCTTTCGTGTTCCAAGCATATCTCCTCTTGCTTGGTGACTTGGGTAGGTGCTCGAAAGCTTGCTCTAAAAAAAGTAGTATAACTTAAAACCGCAGATATTCCATCACCGAGCCTTCTTAACTGTCGATTTGTACAGACAACCTAAAACTAATTGCACGCCTGACGTCTTCCCGACAAGGCATACGCCGTCATAACAAACCGGCCCTCATTTTGGGCGCCCAGTCAGTTCCATCAACCGTGCAGTCGAGGACTGTTCTCATTACGCTCACCAACAAGCGCGTGAGCCAGCAGGCTTCATGGAGCTGCGATAAGAGCAGCTATTTCATTAATATTTCAGAGGGCGAGCGCTCAGAGCCATATTCAAAAACAGCGTCCAGGGGCAGGCGACGTGGCCCTGTTTAGAGTACCGTTGTTTTCTTTTTTTTTAGTTATTAAATTTCACGGGCCTCCTCGTGCGCAGCGCGACACATTATTAACGCTCGCAAGATGAGCGCAATTTAGAAGCGGCGCCCATCGCGATGAGTGCATAGTTCTGACAACTTCATTAGGAATGCAAAGCGCCCGACAATCAACTGGCTCTCTTTACTTCTACTTCGTAATGAGCTGGGACTATCTGGCCGTCACTGTTCAGACTTGCGCTGGCTTTACATGAGGGAGATGTGTCTGGGCCGTTGCCGAAAAGCTCAACTTGAAATCCTCCAAAGCTCGCTGCACAGCCGAGGCCACTGGATTACGCGAGTGCCCGAACATCAACGGGAAACAGCTGCAAGATGGAATTAGACTGTTCTTTGCCACTGCGAGATGTGTCCGCATTTTATTATCTTTGTTTTTCGGCGTTCCAAGCGGGAAGGATGCGTCTCTTGGAATCGCTTGCAGGAACCAAGTCGAAGCTTGTAGAGAACGTAAAGCGAGAGGCTATGGCGCTCACTGATACAGCCGGCTTATCTCCCTGTCCAAGAGGCATGCAAATTGTTTTTGCTTGCTTGTATGTCAGAAAAGCCACGAGAAGGCTTAGAGACGGGCAACTAGTTGCGCTTATCTCCATGACAGCTCTAAGACAACGTTTCATTAAAGCAGAACTAGATGTTTCTCTTGGTATCACGCAGTGTCCTTGTACGATGGAAGAATGACACAGTTTCAGCAGCGTGTCAATTTGTTTTTGTGTGCTGTTTTAAAAATTCCTTTTTGTCGTTTGCTACTCCTTCGAATTTGCAGCCCTTGGAAAAGAAGCCGCGGAAGCAGTGTGATCTGGAGCATAACTATGCAACTCGACAATTTTTGTATGAGAATGTGAATACCGAAGGCGTTGGACAGTGCATGCGCTCAATTTCTTCATGGCGTCCTCCAATAAATACCCTCTTCGGTTTATTGCAACATAGTTTGCGGTAATTGATCTTATGAAATTTATTTATTGAGCTCTATGTCGCCATCTGAAATACAAGCCAAGGGGATAATGTGGGTGTAATGCGATACTTTCTTCCTGTCGGTAATAGGAAGCCCGTTTGTTATGCAACAAACAATAATCCGACTGGTTAGCTTAAAGTCATGCCAAGATCTTTCACTATTATAAGAGTGTTTGCTTGGTGGCCTCCCCGCTGTGCCCGCCATGTTTTAATTCAAAGACTGTACAGTCGCGAGCAATATAAGTGGGAACAAATTTTTTGCACAGAATTGCGGATTTTCCGGTTATCTCTAGACTGCATATGAGAATGACGTTTGGATATTGTAGACCTGAAGTAAAACTAGTTAAAAAACAAGAAGTGTTCTTTTCACACGTAACTATGAAGTAAGCGATAACTGAATACCCAGACTTTGTTACCTCTCTAACTGCTTATGACTGTACTTGCTCGACTGAAGCTGTGGCGATTTTCGGCCTCGAGCATCGTCTGCACTAATGGCATTCTTTGGAGAGTAACAGCCACAAGTACAAGGTCGGAGTGGGACGAAAACAATCACATTCACAAGCCTCTCAGGTACACCGTTTCTATCCAATGCGCTGTCCTTCCGGTAGAATGCTTTCGTTACCAGTGGGTTCAGGGCCCGTTTAAAAAAAATGCGATGTTTAATCTGACAGTGGTCTTTTGCGGAGAAAAAAAGAAGCATCCTCTTACAGCAGAGCACGAACTGTTAAAAAAAATCAGGCACCGGAACGAAAAAAAAGTTACCCGAGAGAGAGGGGGAGCATCGTAGTTATCTGTCCAGTTCAATGCGACTGCACGGTAATGTGCTGGAATTGCTAGTATTGTTTTTTGCTTAATCTAGCTTCGCTCCCAAAACTTTTTATCGGCAAAAGTGGAGGAGGGGGGTGCACAGAAAAAACCGGTGCTCCAATTACCGTGAACATCGGGGAGCGTCAGTTTCGCTCATGTCTCTCTCTTAGCTGCTCCTTGTCTCTTGAGAGAACAGCGGGCGCGAGTGATTTAGCAGGAGCCTTTATATTCTTGAAGAAAAACGAAAGAGTAAAAAGTACAGATCATTGTTCGGCTCTTAACTCGACTAATTTCGAGGAGATCGCCGTTGAAAGAGACAGGGCCATATCGAGGACTCCCTTTTCAATTTCGGCAGCCGCCGTGAAAAGGGGGATTCAGCCTCGCATTGATATCTTTGGTGGCTGAGCGAGCAAAGTTTAGGGTTTGCTTCATTTCTAGATAACGCAGCTTTCGATTCTCGTTGAAAAAGAGGTTAATAAATTCCAGTCCAAATCGATTTGAGCAGCAAGTGACGAATGTCTTACCGCCGTATGTTTGCGCCAGTACTGGCAGGAAATGGGGAATGTAGAAAATGCGTTAAAGCACATTAAGCGAACTTTCGAAAGTACGCAGAGTGTGCTTTATTTCGCTGTCTACTTTGTCGTCAGTTCTATTTTATTCGCGATGCCACACGTGGCCAAGTAAGTAGGCGCGCGGTTTAGCTAACTAACTTTTCTATCAGCTGAACTTCCTCTCCGGGAAAATACACGGCATTCGATTTATGACTCTTTTCATAGGAAGAAGCCAAGTAAACGCGCATGTGTCTTGTGAGTGTATAAGGAAGGTGACCTACAATGAATGGCCGATATAGCGGACAGAGTCGCCATTTGTGCCACGTACTATTTCAGAGTTGGGCTAATTCACCCGGGGATGTTTGCTTTTTTCATGCGTGTGTGCCGAAAACATGTTCTGATACCGTCAGGTACCTTGGGGAATTTTTCAGGAAGTTAAACGTGTGGAATTCAGTAGATAAATTGCTTCGTTTCAAATCCAGGTATGTACATTGCGCCATCGTACATCTACACAAACAGAAAATTCAAAACTTGCCTCTACTTTTATGAATGTAAGCGCTTTGAGAACATACGGGACTACTGTACCAGATGTCTAACCTAAAACACAGTCATGAACGCTTCGAGACTATAGCAGCGACCCTAACTTGGTCTCCTTGTGTATTGAATAATCTGTCTAAGCGGACTAAATGTTTTCGTTCAAGCCATAAAATATGTGCGTTAAATACCCCTGGCAGAACAACTAAATAGTTAAAAAGCCGCAGGCATTGTGAGGATCTTGGCTCTGATGCTTCTGCCGTCTTATTTAGCTGGAAAGCTCGTAGTTAGACGTTATCAGGTTTCTATTCTGAATGAGTAATTTCAAAATATGCTCTGTCTGGGTTGTGAAAGGCGCCTGAACCCAGTAGTGAATGTTTCGCCAAAGAATAAAAATAAGTGCATGTATGTAAATCCTTAAAGCATCATTTATACCTGGGCCACATTCTTGATCTTATTTCGCATTACTAAAAGTTCGTGGTGGCAGTGAATCATTAATGATAATAGGAATAATGGGACACAATATGAATATACAGAACAAAGGCCACCTACAATGTTAGAGGCGTGTCTCGTCCGTAGCGTAAAAGAGTAAATTGAACCAAAACCAACGAAAAACGATTGACTCACGCGAGATGAAAAATGGGTGAAATTTTAGAATATATACGAGAAAACAAAACGCACAGTCACCGAAAAACAGTGCGTAAACGCCATCACTACGGGGAAAACCGTTCCGGTAGCTTGACTACAGCCATTCTTTTTTTTTGCTGTTTCCTTGTTTCTTGATTATTTTGATTTTTTTGGCTCATTACGGCTTCCTGGAGTATTTTATTTTATTTTGCACTGAACCGTTTCCCTAGCCACACGGCTATAGGTCCTAATTTTTTATGCACTGCCTTGTACGTCCGAAAAAAAGAATGCTTTTACTTTGACAGTCGTGCATGACATTCCGGTTTCGGACAAGACAGCAAGCGCAGGCTGAAAAAGTTGTGCTGAGGAAAGTTAGTGCCGCAGTAACTGTGTCGATTCTCGGTGGACGCCTCAAATGCACCGTTAGGGAAGTGAGGAAGGTTGGAGTGAAAGGGGTGTCGCCGCGGAGGGCTCCGGAATAATTTCGACCGCATGGTGATCTTGACCATGCTCTAACAATGCAGGTCTCTAGGTGGTCAAAATTATTCCGGAGCCCTCCGATTGGAAGATATAAAAAAATAAATGGAAAGGAAGAGCTAGCTATGTGTTGTTAACGTATATTCGTTCAAACTGGCGCTCTTCATACTGCCAGAAATTTTTTCTCAGGATGTTGGGAGGAAAAAATATAAGCGTGTACTACTTTGGCCTTTAATACTCTTGAAAGCTTCGCTCTGGTAGGAATTAAGTGTAGTGTTTGGGAGGAAAAAATATAAGCATGTACTTCTTTGGCCTTTAATACTCTTGAAAGCTTCGCTTTGGTAGGAATTAAGTGTAGTGTTTTTATTCTTCTCTTTTAATCGATATATATCTGGTACGACCGCTTGCCTTCGCCGTTTTCAAATAAACCAATATTCTCCTACAGGCTTAGTTAAATGATGAACGTAAAAAATAATTAAAATGGCACCTTGTTTTACTAGGCGCATTGTATTTCTGTCTCCTTAAGTGCCAATTCTCCTGGTAGAATAGAGCGTGTGCTACTTTACCGTCCGTTGCGAAGATCTCTTTGCCAAATCGTTTATACCACGTTCTCGTGTATTCTAAGTGCGTCTAAGGTCCAATTAAATAGATATCTTAAGCGCATATACTTATAATCAACATACAGAGTTCTTTTACTGCCCGTTTGCGCATCTTCTTTATACTACGCCCTTTAAAATACTGTCCATGGAGCGTGTACTTTAATCTAGGCAATAAATAGATCAAATGATGCGTACTTGAGGTAATATAAGCAATATTTAAGAAAAATATGCGGGCTTTGACATATTGATTTCATTTGCTGCAATCAGCAAAGATGCGACCTCAGAGCTGCGTTTTAAATAAACCGTAAGAATGACAATGTAGACGAACGAACCGAGTCTTAAGGTTCTACTGGTTCGTGAATTGATCCAGACGAAACTCTTGATTAATGGCTTTGGTTCAGGTCGTTCCTTCTGCATGACAGCTACGATATGACATACTTACTGGCTCGCTGAATATGTTTTAGAACAGGGCGGACTCCGCAATTAGATCCGTGTGTTCTGCTTCTACATAACCTTGTGAGATATACAAAGGGCTTGTTTTGACAGTCAAGAATAATAGCCTTTAGAAAACAATTGTTTCCGAATCGACCTATGCTTGGATGGCTTCTATGAACCCGAAGACTGCTCGCTCTTACGGTGGCACCGCTATAATTTAAGAGGCATGAAATCGTGATATGCTAGCAGAGATAGATTCTCGCTTAAGCCATTGCACAGACTTACCCGCAGGCAATCTTTTTTCAGTGCTCGATGCTTCGCGGGACGTGCCGCAGTCCAAGCACGTGTGCTTTGCTTTCAACATAACCGCTCCACAGGCCGTCCTATGTGAAGGTGAAATTCGCATGTTCTAGAAGCCCAGCGCAGCGCTACCCATTGGTACACGATAGGGAAGGAAAAATTGATCCTACGAATAACAACAGTGGGGACAAAGACGATAATTACGAAGTATCTGTAGTTCCCTTCACTTTATTTTCCTCAAAGACCCCAAATGGGGTGTTAAATAAGGGGGGGGGGGGGGTAATTACATGGTGCAAGCGTTGACACCAGTTATAAATTAGCAGAATATATTCTCCGCAAAACTCACGCCTAGTTACTCGCCTGCGGCAACGTCATAAACATTTATAGTTAGCTGTAATCTTAAGAATAAAATAAAAACAAGTTCTGACCAGCGCGACAAACTCTCAGTGCTCTAGCTGGACTTTTTCGTTGACAATAGTGGGCAGGACGCTTTAATCCTTGGTGGTACTCTTCACAAACAACAAAGAAAGAGTGCACAGAAAGAGTTGATAGAATTTTTTACCTTGCCAGCGTGTGTGCACCGAAATAAAAGTGGCACCGTGCGATTGTTGCAGAACAAAGGCAAAGCTTCAAATTATTCCAAAAGCATCTGAGAATTCTTTCATTGTCATAGAAATTCTTGGCGTCAGAACGATAAAGTTATTTAGCGACCAAAAAATGTCGCGATAGCATGTTGCACTTTTTGTGCATTATTATCATGCAATGCCTAACAGTAACTTAACGACAGAACTATTTGCCATTTGTTGTGTTACACTCCTGCTGACGAACAGTCCGGAATAAAGCTCTAGAACAATTATGTTTTTATATGAACTAATTAAGAACATGACAACAAACGCGAATATAGGATAAAGCAGCCGTAGCTAAGTAACAGAAGGGACGGCTATTTTTCGCAGGAAAGAAACTGGCTGTCCATAGAGCAACAAAGTGAGCACCAACAAAAGGGAAATAAATCCCTAGTTAATAGAAGCTCAGGAAGATCGATTAGATTAGGATGTTTTCGAGGACAGGGTTACAGGTGTCTCGCACATAATGACCGAACTATTAATCTTTGATGTGGTGTATACCAGCGATAGCTGGTTGTGCGAAATGCTTAACCGATTTTACTTGATCTCCTGTAGGAACTCACACCTCGGTGTCTTCGCACATGACACGTACGTTTCTGCTCCGCCTGCTGGTCGCGTTGTTAGAGTCACTGGCAAGCGCCGCGTTTCTGATCGACAGAGCAATCTTCCCTTGCATGCATTTAACGCCGCTAGGCAAGGATACCGTACAGCACGTTTTTCCCGGCTGGCTCCAGACGCGACGGGCTTCCAAGCTGGTGCGTATCGCGTCTCGAGCACAGGCTTCGGCACAATGGTCTTCCTCCATGGTAGCACGATTCCAGGATACTGCTTTCCGTGCGACTGACTTCCCACATCGGTGCATTGGCTCTGCACATTGTGTTAGACCATATGCTATGGATTCGGCTGACCAGGAACGTCAGCACACATTTTTCTTACCGGCGCTTAGTGCGACGACCGGCAATACGATTTCCGTTTCTTGAATGAATGCACACAGCAGTAGTGTTTGTCGTGTCGTTGTCTAATAGGGTGCATGTACGCAGGTTATGCAACAAAAGCTTTTTTTTGCTGATATGCGAACTCCTATGATACTTGTAACAGCCGCTTATGCGCAGTACCTTTATTTGTATTAACAGTGATTTCTTTAGGGCAGTCGACTGCTGTGGCCACGGACCGAGGATCTTTTGCTCTGTTAATGGGCGAGGATCGAGGCGGTCCAGGGCACAACACAGGCATACAAGGCACTCTTTGCCTACTTGAGAGCGACTGGATTGAGTGACAAATTGTGACAGCGTTGTGCGTGTGTGTGTGCGTGTTATGCCGTTTTTCCCCTTCTCTCTTCCTCCTTTTAGTCCCCTAATTCCTCTTCCCCAGTGCAGGGTAGCAAACCGGAACCCCTTTCTGCTTAACATCCTTGCCTTTCCCTCCTTCTCTTTATCTATCTAACAGTGATTTCAAATCACACCATGATCATGACCTAAATGTGAGGTGTATTTCCTGATAACACAAGAAATAGTTATCAGTTTGAGAAAGAGCAGTGTCCGTCCTTTTCATGCTGGCAACAATGGTTTACTGTCAACTACTTTTGCCGTGGACATTATTCAAATTGAGTGCTCAGTAAAGGCTTTAAATGTTGTCACTTTACTTCTTTTACTTTGAAATATAGTTTAGCACATTACTTTAGAGCCAGTTTACTTGCCAGTGAAGTACTGTCGGTAAAAGCCTCCTCCTCGAAAGAGCACTGCCTCCGGATAAGCCTAGAAGTCCCCCGCTACCTCGTAGTGTAATGCATGACAAGCTTGTTAAGCCCTGGTTGTGAAAAAAAAAATAATTTTATGGCCAGTGCCGCGATAACGATTAGATAAAAAGACAGGTTACTAAAGAATTTTTTGAGTGTCACTATCAACACTGCCTTCTATACACATACCTACAAAAAAAAACGAATTTGTTCCACAGCAAAAAGTGAGCGCATCAAGAAATAACATTTGCTGTTGAACAACAAAGCAACAATTAATGGTAAAACTCTCTGAAACCATTGACTACGAGCAAGGCGTACAAATGAGAACTTGTAGGCATGGAGTATCAAAAAGTCGAAATGCGCCTCTTCCGGCACTAAATTAAAAAGACCGAAGTACTTTGCTATTGCGGGAAGAAAATAATCACACGCACTGTGAACGTAAAGGAAGAAAGTATAATATAATCAAGAAAAAATATAATAATGTCGCGATCGTAAAGGAAGAAAATGTATGCACTGTAGGATTTTAAAATTTATATAGAGACCATAGAACAGTATTCGACAGAAGAACACTGATATGCATTTAAGAATGCATTGAGATGCATTCAAAGGCTTGTTTTGCCCGCATTCTTTTTTAACTTCGCTGCGCAAATGTTTCCTGGGAGGCCGCTGCTTTTTCGCTCATATTGCTATCCAGTATAGTGCATCTAACTACATTCTCATGGTTAAAACCACTACTTCAACCTGGATGTCTCGCTAATCCTATTGCTACCACTAAAGCATTCTTATTTTCAAATATGACGGTCAATTTGCATCAACAATTTGGTTATCGGTTGTATAAAGCTTTAAACGAGAACATTCTGTCGCTACCGCACTCGTGGTCTGGGAAAAGATGAGAATATTTCCTTGCGTTATCTTACGCTACTTTCTCCTGAATAAAATGAAAGTACAGAGATACCGTTAAAGCGATTTTCATTTATGTGTTTGCTTCAGGGACAGGGCGAATATATCATGTGCTTATATTTAGCTGCTTCTTAGGACAGCCGGAGCCGGTAAGCATAATGAGAACAAAAACTGAGCTCGAGGTGCACGGAAAATATTAAGGGGAAAAAAAAAGAAGGCAGCAAAACTAATCGGGAAATAGACGCCGCGCATCCCCCTTGATGGAAGCTGTAGCTTTCTTCGTGATGAAGGAATATGTCTCTCTTTTGAGGGCTTTTTCTTGGGTCCCTGTCGCTTACGCGCTTACGTTCTGAAAGGCGCCCGGCCGTTCCATATATATATATATATATATATATATATATATATATATATATATATATATATATATATATATATATATATATATATATATATATATATATATATATATATATATATATATATATATATATATATATATATATATATATATATATGCCGCCCTTTGTTATTCTCAATCGGCCCTTGGTCTGACGTGCACGTCCACTTTTCCGGCCCGCCTCTCTTCAGCAGTGGGTGACGAAGCGACCTCGCGTCTCTCGGAGCCGCGCAGAGCCTCACACTTTCTTTCACCGAGGAAGTGAGGGAAAAACAAATTTCTTCGTCAGAACGTGACCTCGTGCATTGAGAGCGAGAAAAGAACCGCCGCGATGGTGCGAGGAAAACAAACGAATGATGTACGCAGATAAATGTGTACAGTCATAAGACTGTTCAAGACGCCTTGTAGTGGCGGAACATTGCGTACGCGCGCAGCGGAAGACGAGAAAAATAGCGGGAAACGAAGACAGAGCAAGAAAGGAGTGAGGGAGGAGAGGAGGCATGCGTCCTGGGATAGAGGGCTAGCGTTTCGAGCGAACGCTGTTCTTCGCGGGATACAAGGGCGCAGTTTCAGGCTCGCTGGCGAGCGTGCCTTGCGCCACCGAGTTCTCGTGAGCGCGCGTTACCGGCAAGCTGCCGCGCGTCCCGCGGGGCCCGGCTATTTGCGACAGCTGGGGACGCCACAGACACCAAACCCTTTTCTTCCCAGTCTTGCTAGAGCGCTAGCCTGGATTGCACGAGCACTACCTTAATCTTCTTTTGCCTCCTTCAGTGCTTTTTTTTCCTAGTTCTATGACACCTCTGCTTAACTTCCGGCTTTTCCCGTTTCTCTTTTTCTTTACCCTCCTTTCTTGGGAACGCTGTTGCTGGACAGCCACTCTCCTTGAAAAATCACGCCATCTTTCTCACTCTAACACAGCCGCGCTTGAACTTTGCCGCTCAGAAAGTTGAGGGCATGTAGTAGGAAAGTTTTCGCGTGACTAGCGTGAGCGTGGTAGTAAGAGCAATTTGCGAGTTATTCTAGTTTGATTCTGTGCATCATGTTATTTAGAGGTAAGGAGGCAGAAACAAGCAATACTTTTTTTTTCACAGTGGAGTTCAGGTTCACCAGGCAACCTAATGAGAGGTAGGAGGCAAGCGCATATGTAGCTCGTTACTATGCCCCACCTGCGCTGTAACGGTGAGGACGCTTCCAGTTAAATAAAACACCTCCATTTTTTTGCGAACGTTCGCTGGCAGAAATATCAAAGGATAAAAAGTTCGAGATGAAAAGTAGGAGTAGAAGGCTGGGTGAAGTGTAATGCATGGATGGGCGATTACGAATAACACGCGGCTGTCAGTTGAAAGGTAATGATTCAAGGGCGTACAATATTTCTGGGGCGAATGAAAAGCTCTTTACATGAAACAAGGACGAGTTTAGCAAGGCGTCAAGAACTTCGACATAGCTAGGGTTGGCTCTAAAATTCGGTCTGCGTGTCTGCTTTGAAACAATGAGAACACCTTAACTAGAGACTGTTGCTCAGAGATGAGGTTAGAAAAACAGCAGAAAGGGAAAAAAGAAACATGCGCGCCTAATTTCTTAGATCAGAATTATTGCTAAGTCATCGAGAATGACGAAATAAAATAAAAATAATTATAGTTCAACTTATGTGCTTGTTGTGTTAAAGAGTAGTTTGCTCGCGGTATCAACAGAAATAAAAGGTTTTTCGTTTTAACTGAGTACTACAAATCTAGTAAGCCATGTTTTCTTTTATCATAAAAAGCATAATTCATGAATGCAGACAAACGAAACAATTTCCACGTGTTTATCCACACTGCAGAAATACTAACCTGAAAAGTGGCCATCAAGAAACGCTGTTCTTAACAGCACTTTGGACATTGTAATTAGTGCTGCACAACCAATAAAACAGTATTTGAAAATGCCATGTTTTTCCTTCCAGAACAGCAAGTGCAATAATCGGAAAGCGTGTTTAACACATCTGCATACAAATTAATAATGAATATGTAGCAGCTGTTTTCCGTATTGTATTGCCGCGAGAAAAAATTACAAAAAGCAAACGCTATGAATGTAGCCATCAGATTCAAATTAGGGCGAAGCCGTATAGTCTTCACGGACGTTGAAAATGCATAATGTACCTGACCGAAATGTATTAATGAAGCGCTCACGCTCAGCAGGCCTAGCGGGACTTCCGCGCTGTGGAAGTCTTTCGATGTTCTAGCCCCCTTCGTTTAAGTAACCCTCGGGTGTGCTTCAGATGTGTGTAGAAATCCTACAGCGCAGATTGCATTACAAGACTGCCCGAAATTAAGTCAATGAAAACTCCTTAAGCAGCTGAAGGAGAACTCAGAAGTTTTTACGATGGTAATTCTCGAGTCTATTGATGTGGGTATTTCTTTTCTAATTTCATAATTTTAGAAGCCCTTAGTAGATGCGACTATTAAGTTTGTCCGTTAAAGCGTTTTTAATGTATATTGCTGCTTTTTGCAGTATTTATTATGCTTATGTCGAGCTTCACGTCGTCTCCGTAAAGAGGTCTGAAATCTGCGTATATCACACACTTCGCGATCTTAATGCATACATTTTAGTTTTTTTGTGCAACCAGATCCCTACTGTTTGCGTAGCTTGCCCTAGTCCCCAACACTTTTTTCTGCAGAAAATTTGAATAACTTTCATTAACGAACGCGCCATTCCACCTTCTGCTTCCTCTTCTTATTTTCAACACGAAACCAACAATTGCCACGATCCATCAGTGGCCATAGATTGGACCCCCCCCCCCCCCCCCCCGCGGTGGCTCAGTGGTTAGGGCGCTCAGCTACTGAGCCGGATTTCCCGGGTTCGAACCCGGCCTCGGCGCCCGCGTTTCAATGGAGGCGAAACGCAAAAGGCGCACGTGTGCTGTGCGATGTCTGTGCACGCTAAAGATCCTCAGGTGGTCGAAATTATTCCGGAACCCTCCACTACGGCGCCTCTTCCTTTCTTCCTCCACTACCAACTTCCTCCTTTCTCTCACGGCGCGGTTCAGAAGTCCACCGAGATGTGAGAAAACTACTGCGCCATTTATTGACATCAAATATAAAGTTTTCAAAAACCGGTTGAACCAATACAGTGAAACCCGGGTATATTAACTCGGACGTTTAAATTTATTGGCTACATCGAACAGAAGATTACCCCTTAAAAATCTTGTATAAAAGTATACGAAAGTCACGCTGTATATCGAAATGAAATTTCGTGGTCGTTCGAGAAATCTTAATGTGCGGCGTGTGCCTGCAAGTTTCGCTTCTACTAAAGTCCTCTTCAATCGTTTTCCGTGCGCGGTGACGGGTCGGCTACGCGGTCTTGAGCATCTTCTGGCAGTGATAACGCTGTGGTACTGCGCGACGCGGCGAACGTGAGGTGGGTTTGAAGGAGGCCTTCGGTGTCTTGTAGCCATTTTTCAGGCTACATGGCTACAGAGCGATGAAGCAGTTAGACATGATATGCGTATAATAGGCAGTGGCTAATTGTAGTGCACCTTCCGCAGCGTTCAAAGCTAAGCGAGGTGGACACAGCACGCCTTAGCTGGCGGCACGTCACTGCGAGACGTGCTTCATTACCATAGGTCACGGAGGAAGACTATAGGTGTATTGTGTTCTCGCTTCTAGGCGAGAATGAAATCATCCACTACCAAGTTTTGTATTCTTGATTAATAATATTTCGAACTATATCAAAATATGCTTCAAGTTCTCTTATACTACGTGGACCAGAAAGGTGAATTGTGTTAGATAATATTTTTAAACACCTGTAGATATCATAATTTGCCTATACAAAGATTTTAATGCCTCTTACTGCGTATCCAACTTTTGACTCCGCGTTGGTAAGTGCGCAATATCGATAACTTTATAAAGTTATGAAGTTTCTTGAGCAGAAAAGAAAATACAGGCTCCTCTTGACACAAATATGGACATTTGTACGCTGGTTGTACAGTTAGAACATCTAATAAGAGCCTAAATGGAATTTACCGCCAATTTGAATGAAGGACAGCCATGCTGCTCTCTTTGACCGCTATCGTAAAAACTGTTCGCACTAAGTCCCGCGTTTTTGACAGCCCTTGAGAGCAGCTTAAACGTACGACTTTAAGTATATTTTCTGGATAAACGCAGAGTGTAGAAAAGTAGCCGAGGAAGAGCTTTTTACTAAACTAAACTTCATTGTATTGCTTCGGCGCCTGAAATTCTTTCGTCTAATATATTCCACAAATTTTCTATAACCGCCTCTCAAAAAGATAGTTACGATCCCTGCAGCATCGTCATATCCCAGTTATTCTACAAACATCATCATCAACCTGACTACGCCAACTGCAGGGCAAAGGCCTCTACCAAGTCTCTCCAATTAACCCTGTCCTTCGTCAGCAATGGCCACCTTATCCCCACAAACTTTCTATCTCATCCGCCCACCTAACTTTCTGCCTTCCCTCCCCCCCATCCCCCCTTCTACGCTTGCCTTCTCTTGGAATCCACTCCGTTACCCTTAAGGACCAGCAGTTATCTTGCCTTCGCATTACATGCCCTGCCCAAGCCCATTTTTTTCCTCTTGATTTCGGCTAGGATGTTATTAACCCACGTTTGTTCCCTCCCGCACTCTGCCCGCTTCCGGTGTCTTATCGTTACATCTATCTTTTTTCTTTCCATATCGTGCTACCTTTTGCTTTACTTTAGCTACGCCCTTTTCGTTAGCGTCCACGTTTCTGCCCCGTAGGTGAGCACCTATTCATGATCTGAGGGAACCTGCCATATGCGCTCCACCCCATTCTTATTCAACTAGTTATTTCCCTCTCATGATCCGGATCAGCTGTCACTACCTGCTCAAAGCAGATGTATTCCCTTACTACTTCCAGCACCTCTCCAGCAATTGTGAACTGCTGTTCCTTTGCGAGAGTGTTGAACATTACTTTGGTTTTCTGCATGGTAATTTTTAGACCCACTGTTCTGCTCTTCCTGTCTAACTCATTCACCTTGCTTCGCAGTTCATCTCCTGAATCCCTTAGCAAGGCAATGTCATCAGCGAATCGCTGATTACTTAGGTAGTATTCCCCATTTACTCTTATCTCCCCACTGTTCCCAATCCAAATCCCCGAACACCTCCTGTAAACAGGCGGTGAATATCATTGGCAGCCTGTTTTCAGAAGATGTTGCGAGGCCTCGAACATATCTGTGCTTTAAACCCAATGTCTGGCTTGAGGAGCCCCGTTTTCGATTTGGTTCTGGATAGTTCGCTTTGTTAAGGTAACCATAAAGCAAGTAATTTTTTTTAATGCATTAGGGTGCAATGTGTTCTGTACAGCTATATAAAGGAAAAATACTTCTACCCCCTCCGCGATGCTGAGTGCTGTCTACCTCACGGCACTGAAGGATAGTGCTTTTCCATGGAGGCGTTTTGCCGGCTTCATAACAATTTCTTCGCTGACGCCTGTCGCAGACATGGTCTTTTCTAAACTGCTAGTGACAGACAAGAAGAAAAGCCCCTCCCGGTTTCTGATGTCGGCACCAAATTCTTTTTGTTTCGTTGATGAATGTCGTAAGATTGCGACTGGTTTGGACAGGAGAAAAATTGCCGTTGGTGCCGTTGCTAGAGTGTATGGTAGCCTCTCGACAGCGCCATGATTAGATCAGAGTAGTATGAAAAAAATACACTGGCTATGACGCCAAAAGTGGTATCACTGAGAACTTTCGCATCGCGTGGGAAGAATCACTCAAGCTATAGTGAAGCTTCCTTAAGAAGCGTATCGCTGCAGAAAAGGTCATCACCACCTACACGTATAGTGTTTGATGTGGGTTGTGCGATTGCAACTTGGTCCGCCTGTGAGCAGCATTTAAACGCCCCCTGACAAGCCACGCATCAACTAGTTTGTACGTTAGGAATGCCTTGAAACTTCCCATTTTCTTATTGCGCTAGCATTTTTAGTGGCCATTCTCTGCATTTAGGCGTTGTTTAATTGTCTGACGCCTCCTTTGTGGCAGGCTGCTCACCATCCACCCACCGGGTTGTGGGAAACCTGCCGTCAGGTGGCAGCTCAATTAATCGCGAGAGTCTGCTCGGGAAGAGCAACCTGGGTTGCAACCCAACCTAAGTACCACCGATAAAAGCACGTGCCGGGCAGTGCATCACATGACCGCTGCACCACTGTGCCAGGGGTGCTATTGGGACTTCCAGGAATCTATTAATATAAAGGAAAGATTGACTCATTCCGCATATATGCACGTTAACCCATTTTCGCTGTCTGAACAACTTCCCACCGTCAACTCTGAATCTGAGCACTGGAACTGAACTGTAAACTTAACTGCTAGCGCACATAATACTCATTTGGCCTAACTACAAATATCAACCATCACAATTTTTTGTTTACTCCGACGCTCACATCTTTTGTGAAGGATTCGAAACTTCTTTTTATCTTTACACAAAAACATCAATGCAGCTTCGTTACCGTGATGCAATTCATGCGTGCGCCCGCATTTACCTTGAAATTCGTAGTAACGTTTTATTCACGGCCTAATGACGTTCTTCGCAGGGACCGCTTTTCTAATGAATACCGACATCGCTGTTCGGAGAAGCGGATTACTGCCAAGGGAAAACTCTTATTCAACGCGCGCACTCTGGGGCCTTTCTTTCCAATGCTTTCGCAAAGAATATTTTGTAGTCGGCATAATAAAGACAAGACTTCGTTGTGGCTTGTACTTTAGGCAAACTGGACAAATTGTCTCTCCTCTTCAGGTGGCGCACCTGAGGCGCATAATCCTTACTCCACAATAAACGGCATACAAGACGGAACGGGTATTCGGGCACCTGCGCACTCCGTATTGCGAGCTTAGAATGCATAATTCATTTAAAATAATTCGTTGACCTTCCTTAACATCGCGCACAACAGTGCGCCCACAAAAATAGGGCGGGTGCTCACAATGCAGATTGGCTTCCCCGCCGGAGTGCCGATTTGCCCCCTGGCATCCTGCGCCAAAGGATGGGGAGAGGGGAAGTCGCTTCGCGACAGTGAAATTTCTGGAAAACGGGCCGGCGCCCGGTTAATGCGACCGCCTGACAGCAATAGAGTAATTTGTCATCCTGACTTGAAAGACACTGTCTGGCGTCCGTGGGGATGGTAGCAGCCTGAAGTGGTCTTGCAGGAACATGCAGGCACAGTCCTGAACAAAAGAGGAATTAGGAGGCTTAGCACGCGCCCCATTTACACCGTTCTTTCAGGGCCCCAGCAAGGCGTGGAGGAAACAAAGGAATCGGAGAGTCTGAGCCGGCTTTGTGGCGTCGGGAAAAGTACTCTTGTTTTCAAGAGTTTCCTTGAGCGTAAAATATCACTTGGCCGCCGCCGTGGTCACTAGTTATCTTATTCTATGTATACAAATTTCTCAGAAGCAAGGTAGCATGAAGTCTAAATGTGAAGATTTCTACACGCTGAAACCTTCAGCTAAGCCCGCGCATGCTAACTTCGGCGATTTTTTTGCTGGTGTACGTTTATTTTTTATGTTCTTAACTTGCTCTATTTACAGGCTTCCTACCTTGTTTTTTAATGTTGCACGGATCTTCCACATGCCCCCACATGAAGCAAGGCGATGTAAGTACCATTGGCCTCACGAAATGAAAATCTCTAGACTAACGTCGGCGCCAGCTGCAAGCAAGACCAAGCGCGCACGTCCGCAGTAATGCTCAAACGAGATAGTACGCCGGTGTCTTGTGTAACCGACGCTGGAACGTTGTCCCGGCTTTCGTAGGAGTCATTGTCCACTGTCCGTTGCGGTTGCGCGGCACTAAGCTTGATCCGGCATGTCAAAACCATAATTATAAATGATTCTCCCGACGATCTATCATTTCCACTATACAAGCCTAGCATGGAGCAGACAGTCTGAGCGCGCTGCGGACAACAATTGGCCAAGCGCATGACAGAAAGTTGGAAAGGAAAAATCGAGCAGTTAATAGAGAAGCGTCGACAGGACATCGACCAATTTCGATCGAGACAAAAAGAAATTAAGGCGCAATGTCATATACCTTATTAATGTGCTGAATCTATTGTTTCTGAGTGCAGCTTACGATCGTTTTGGAGGTTATATCGGAGACAGGATATAACGCCGAACGTAAGCTACGGAGGAAAGTAGAGACCGCGAAATCCAACGTTCTGACTCCCCGAAACATTGTGCAAGCACCTTTATTCACATTGCTATAGTGGTGCTGAGGGAATGCTGTTGCTTCTTGCCCTATGGGTACTGAGCGCTACACAACGTGAGCTGTCTTGCCGGCTCCTTAGCAGCAGTGGTACATCGAGCCAAGCTGGCAGCGTAAGTCGGACCCTGGTTTATGCCACAGCCGTGCTGACCTCTCTGTTTTCGTGTGTGTGTGTGTGTGTGTGTGTGTGTGTGTGTGTGTGTGTGTGTGTGTGTGTGTGTGTGTGTGTGTGTGTGTGTGTGCGTGTGTGTGTGCGTGTGCGTGTGCGTGTGTGTGTGTGTGTGTGTGTGTGTGTGTGTGTGTGTGTGTGTGTGTGTGTGTGTGTGTGTGTGTGTGTGTGTGTGTGTGTGTGTGTGTGTGTGTGTGTGTGTGTGTGCGCGCGCGCGCGCGCGTGTGTGCGTGCGTTGCGTATCACACGCCTTCTACCTTACCACAAGCTTACACACACGCAGACAGCCAAACTGGTCGTTTTATTGCGGCGGGCAACCAAACTAGCACAGGGGCCTTTCACCCTACACCTGAACTGAGCACTTAATGGAACTGGGAGTGCACAACACACTTCAAGGAACAATTTAAGCCCTCTGCGACAGAGTACTGACGCCTTACACTTACCCCAGCGGGCCGCTACATATTAGCTCATTACAATATCCTCCTTTTATTAAGCCCAACAACCGCTTTTGACAATGTCAGTGGCGATACCCCACTGACATTGAACCTTTCTCTCGTACCTACACGAATTCACAATAACAGTCAAAGCAGCTTACTTCAATAAAGATGCACCATCCACCCAAATATTCCCTATACCGATGCTGCCTCTTTCAGCAACGCACCACCTATCCAGACACAGTAGCCACAGTCTTCTCATCTGATCACAATCTTCTCACCTCGGCAAGTCTCAACTCCGAAGGCATCTCAACACAACAAGAATACGCGATTACACTAGCCGCAACAAAGGCCACGGCTCAATTCCTGCTGTTCATGATAGATTTCCAATCCACCATAGGCACGCTTTAACCCTACAAACACACCTGAGCTACATTCAAACTCTTGAAACAGCTCCCAACACATCAAGGTATCAAACTTTTCTTGATACCAACTCACGAAACGCTACAGGAAAATAAGGCAGCACATGTCTCTTGCTGATCAAGCATGAACTGGGCCTACTCAGACACTCCAGCAATTTAAATCGTGCAAATACCCCAGTCAACTTTCCATAGCACCTTTGTAGAATTTCGTTCCCACCACAGAGCCTGCAGATACAAGTACCCTCCTGCCCACCCTTCTTTCGATAGAGAAGATGCTGTCACCTGGCGGCTTCTGCAAACTATTACTTTTCCCATCTCCTCCGACACAACCTCTTCTATCCCACCAGATACCCTTCCCAGGGCTCCTTCTGCCAGCAATAACGCACACGATACTATTCCACCTGAGCCTGCCAAAGCAACCCACCCCATTTTCTACCACCTTCCCGACCTTACCACCCAATGAAAACCTTCTGGGAGAGAGCAGTCCGCAGCGCTAGACACGAAGGTGAACAATGGCAGATGACCCTAGCGCAAAGTGCAGCAGAGCCCATTGGATCCCTGGACTGAAGGTCGCTCCTCCAGGAACAGCGTACACCTATAAAATGTAACACCTCCTTTGGCCAATAAAGTAATCAAGCAAGCAAGCAAGCAAATTTCGCTAGTTTGCGTCTACCTACTTTGGCTCACAGAGCTCCGGTGGGTGATATTAGAAGCCGCACGACGCTTCGCCTCACCGCGTCAGTTTGTAACAGTTGTTCTAGACACCCGGCACTTTCGTGCTTCGGCCATTCCCCTCGTTGCCAAGATTCCTTAGTCTAAGTTTGTTCTGCCAGTCGAAGAATCAGCGTGCGCACCTCGTTTCTTCTCGACCCCGCCTCCTGTTTTCTTTCTTTCTGCTCCTTCAGACGCAGAAACAAATACACCCGAGAACTTACAATGCAACACACTCATTTACGGTTGGCTGGGGATGCACGCTTTCGCGTAAATTACCCGCTCCCCAGCTACAACGAAAACAGAGAGTCCTTCGTACGCCGAGTAAATGGAGTTTACTGGAGCGCCGCCGCCTGCGTTACGCAAGGGCCAAATCACCCTGATGAGCTCTTCCCGTCAAGACGATGCGCGCATTCCGACCGCGAGTGAACTCGCACATTTTCTCAAAGAGGTTTAAGGGTGCTCGTTACGACCAGATATGCAAGCGTGGCCTTTGCCTGCTTCAGCTATGCACAGAACGGATGCTGCGACGAAATGAGCACCTGCTCTTCGCTCGCTCTGAAGCATTTGGGTGTGGGCGCAAAACAAGATTTGTGAAGAATCAAGGCAAGGTTGCCTTTGCAATGTTTCGCGGTCACATGCCAGCCTCTGCCATTTTACAGGGAGGAAATCTGCCCTTGCACGCTGATTTACTTACGACACAGCTCTCTATTATGAGATTTCATGTATAAGAAAAGAAAGGATTTAGGAAAACGTGGTTGCCACAATCTTCAGCATATTTATCAGCGCATTCTTCAATCACTGATAGTATTTCTATTAAAATAAAGGCCCCTAATCAACCTAGATAGAACTTCTCTCTCTTTTCTACAATTCTTTGTAAACCAACAATATTTTTCGTATCTAAAAGGCATCAAGCCTCGATTATATCGCAACCTGCCGAGAAAGTGGTTGTGGTTATGAATTTTTATGGTGCAAGGGAAGCTGTGACCAAAGAGCACCATGAAACAAGGTAGTTTTCATTGCACAAGGAGGGGTCCAAGAGCCATTCGCCAAGCATTTCACCCTAAAGAAACCGAGCACCCGGCAGGGGAAAGCTTGTAGGCTACCCATTGTATCACCAATGGTTACCCGGTGGCACTGGGGATCGAACCCCGCACTTCTAGCATGCGATGCGGATGCTCAACCACTAGGCCACCACTGCGGCCACCTACAGAGAAAGTGCTTGTATTCTTACTATTGTGCCCAAGCACAACAGTAAGAATAGCGTAGCTGAGGATTTCTGCTTTGGGTGCCTATGAATTCAAATTTCGCATGGTTGCACGAATAACCAACTACGTTCTATTTCAAGCGGAACTTGTGTGTGCGCTGGGTATGATTTCTTAAAAAGACACCTACTGGTAGATTTCGCTCGTCTTGTTGCGCCTACTGTGAAATAGGCCTGCCACCGAAAGATCTTCTGATGAAGGAGCCACGAAGCGCGTGGAGCCAAAGAAAGGAAACGAAGGCGTATCAGCATAAAACTGTTTCCACAAGTGAAACAAGAAAGGAAGAAAGAGGTGCCGTAGTGGAGGGCTCCGGAATAATTTCGACCACCTGGGGATCTTTAACGTGCACTGACATCGCACAGCACACGGGCACCTTAGCGAGGCGAAACGCTAAGGCGCCCGTGTGCTTGCTAAGGCGCCCGTGTGCTGTGCGATGTCAGTGCACATTAAAGATCCCCAGGTGGTCCAAATTATTCCGGAGCTCTCCACTACGGCACCTCTTACTTCCTTTCGTCTTTCACTCCCTCCTTTATCCCTTCCTTTAGGCGCGGTTCAGGTGTCCAACGATATATGAGACAGATACTGCGCCATTTCATTTCCACAAAAACCAATTATTAATATTATTATGTAATAGGCTTCCTTGGTCTAATAAAAATTAGCTGCGGTTTAACTACTGCTGAACCCGGTTAGAGAGCGAAAGTTGGGGTGTATCGCGCAAGTAGACGCGAGATGGCGTCTGTAACGTTGAGTGCGTTCAGCACACTGGATAGGCAGCACGCCCAGCCTGCCACCCTGGCAGGTGTGAGTTAAGTTAACGGTTCATCACGAGAACTTGGTCACCTAATGAACTCTGCGGCCTATTATACCAGCGTCTACCAGCAAATAAAGAGGTCAAAGGTCAGGTGGTACGACCGCATGGTGGATCACATAAGGGAAGGCCTATAGCCACACTTAACCTCTGGCTCACTTGAAGGTCAACGGACAACGCACGGTGAAATCGGCTTTATCTAGCGTAGTGAAGCTTGCGCTTCAAAACGCCCACGGAGCATCTAGCAGCCGATCTATTTCATTACTTCTTGGGAAAGGTCTGTTAGAGCCACGGATTTGTCAAGCGATTCCTCGAGCTTAGAGACTCCCACTACAGCAGACGCACTTCGGCGGCTCATCTAATCTTTGCATGGAGTCACAGATGCATCAGAGCTGACAAGGCTGTTAGATCAGCAAACATCAGGCAGAATTGCAAGAAGGTCAAGGAAACCCAAGTTATCCAGCAAAAAAAAAAATTAAAACGTGAGAGGTGTGAACAAAGAACGACTGCGCCTTTTCAGCCAAAGTTCGGGCCCCGCAGCCAAACAACGAGAATCCCGAATGCGTGGGCTTTTGAAAGGGGTCGAAAATTCGATCTGCGCCTGCGGAGTTTGGTGGAACGCCAAGAGAAGAAGCATGCGCGCACACTGATGGAAGCGTGGCGGCCCGCGCTCTTCAAATTCTTTCGGCGACAGGATGCGGAGCGTGATCTGAATAGCTCCCGCACTACACGCTGCTCTGCGGGAACATCAGCAGACGGCTGTTCACCGTACAGCACTCGTGCATGCGCGACATTCTTAATATTTTTCTGTCACCGGCCTTCTTTGTAATCTGAAATTAAATGCTGGGCCTACTGACGTTATCACAAGAAGCCATGTGAAAAGCACAGAAACATCTGGCACTATACACGTTAAAAGAATAGTGTATTTTCAGACAACCTGATTGTAGTCGAAGTTGAGTACAAAGCCTTGTGACTACTAAAAGCTGCAGTTTCCTAAAGCCCACTCCGCTAAGTAAAAAAATGGCAGTGCCATTCGGCTGATCAGACAGCGTTTACGTGAGAAATACAAGAACCGAAAGAAAGAGACGAAAGTTGTATTTGATTGCTCTTCTGGTGAATATTTTAAACGTCGCTAATTATTGCTTGAAATGTCGGCTGAACCATTAACAGACGCTTTCAGTCGACGTAGTCAGGGTTCATACGAGCGACTGCACGCTGCATCTTTCAACATTAATTGCCTAGGCCATTGTGTAAAAATACACATACACATACCCCGCAAGTCCCCAAACACATACATATATTCATGCCTTTTTGTATTGCAGCTGCAATACATATGAATACATCGAAATGTTTTAAGGATAATAAAGTAATATATAAATGCTCCCAGCACATTCACCTAATTATAACGCGTTTAAGCTAATTGAAATCAAAATAAATGGTCTCAATGAAAAAGCTTTATTGTTGGTGACAAGTACAGTTAATTGACAGACTGCTAAGTAAGCCTATCTACTACCGCCACCTATAATTAGTGTCACACTGGTTGATGAGTGGTGTGAGAGCGGGGGGGGGGGGGGGGGTCACTTTTGTGTTCAGCACAAAGAACGGGGACCGAGCAGTCAGTTACACTGTAAACAAAAAGCGTTGCTTAGTGCGTGCGATTCATACTAATAGCATAGGCGTAACAAACTGACATTCACCAGCGAAAACTTCTCTTTCAGGTCACAAATGGTTGTCTCTAAACCTGCAGCATATACCGGAGGGTGAAAACCATTGAAAGGCGTCAGGTGCCTTCATTCAGCTCCATTGACACCTAGCATCAGGGTAACATTGCAATAGGCGGCTGACTCAAAGAAAGCAAGAGCAGCCCTAATTGCCAACTAAACCACGATGACTTAATCTGTAAGGGCTTTGCTACACCCTCTTTGCTCTGAAGTTTTCCGTCGTTAAACTTCTACATTTCGGGCCGGCCAAGTATGTCTGGTGGGGTCGGACGTTCAGCACTGTTCGCCTGCAGCGGGTGTCAAACTAGTGAGGAGCACGCGCGCGGCGCAGTGCTATGTAAGCGAAGCCAAACCATGCGGGGGGTGCTGAGCTCTATTTAACGCAAAACGAAAGAGCAGCCACACTGACCTAGTAACGAGGCGTGTCTAAAAGTACCTTATCTGAAAACCATCGTCAGCTCTATCCATATTGTCTACTGCGCACCCTTGTGGCACTCTGCACAGCTTCGACGCAGACTGTAGCAGCTCCTTGCATAAATGTGAACGGGCAAAGGTGACATTTCCTTTCTTTAAATCAAGAAGAAAATAGCAGGTCGCGTAACCGCTAGCGCTATATCATTGAACTGTGATGGATTACGGTGAAGGCTACTAATCACATGCTCATTTAATCAAACAGCAATCAACCGCAGTGATATGTCATGCCCGGTTACTTTTTGAGTGTCCATTTTAAATGCAATGTGTTCTACGCGTATACGACGACGTATAAGATTGTCGTGTAGAGTTTATGCGTTGTGATACAGCTCAGACGACAGACAAAAGGGCACAAAAAAGACTGTTAGTGTGTGTCTGCCTCCCTTTCGTCCGTGTTCTTGTTGCGCAGTTCGTCTTTTTTGCATTATGATCAACCAACTAGCCCGACAAGTCCTGTTGAAAAGGGCACAGACTTGAAGTCGAGCAGATAATCATCAGCCATGTTGAGTCAGCTCCAGGGCAAAGGTATTTCGCAGTCATGTCCAAATACTCCTCTTTTTATAGCGCCACCTGTTATTGGCAAGCTACTCCGGTTCCGCGATATCAGCGTCCGCGCCTGCGTATTCGTCAGCGATCACGTGACCACCATCAGAGGTGAGCAGCTAGAGAGGGCGGCGGGGAGGACAAGACGGCGGAGACCCAGGAGAGGCGGAGCGCCACGTAGAGACGCGGTGCTGAGCGGCGATCCCGTATGCCGTACTCTAAAATGCATGCCTGAAAATCCTCTTATCTTGTGCAAGCCACCACAGTGCCCAAATGAAACTGACATAAATCTACCGCTGAAAGTTATGTACAGGCTGTGAGGCACTTAGTAGAGGTGAGAGTGGGGAAGAGGCTGCTTTCGACCACCTGTGTTGGGTATTTCACCTACAAGAGTTGCTGCGAACGTGAATCAAAGCCGCGACCTCAAGCTTAACCGCTTAGCCACTGAGCCAGGGGTAGGAAACTTGCATATAAACTATCACTTGGCTAATTCAGACGGCAGAGCCAATTATTCCTATTGCGGCCGGAGGAAAGCCAACTGGAGCGTCGTATCGTTGCCATGGCAACGGTATCAAGCTAAAAAAAAAACGCATTTCCGAATCGGATTGAAATCACTGCCTGCGAAAACAGAGCACCTTCATTTCCTGTCGCCTCAAACAAATAAGTCACCTCCACTGTCTCTGGCGATCTTTGCATGCACAAGAATGATTCATTTTTAGGAAATAGTTCTCCTTTTGTCAATATGGTGTGCCGAAGTATTTCAAATCGAAACTAGTTGGAGTTTCCTACCCTGAACTGACCCACGACGATCGATTTGCAGAATGATTTTATCCAGCTGCCTAATGATTGCCACCGGGCTTTGTGAAACAAGGTTACGTGTCGAAGAGTTTCTCTACCCGTTGGCCTGATGACAAGTTAGCCATGAGGTAATGAGCAAGGTGACAGGCCGTCGTCAACTTTTCCTCCTGGCGTTCAAAATCGGTAGCGATTTTCATGTGGGATAGTGATCATAGCAGAATTTCCCGCTCCCTGCGGCCATGTGCTCATCAGTTCGTCACCGCCGAATCTTTGCCCTGTTTCTGCCTTCATCGGGCAAACCTTTGGCTACCTCGCCAAGCAAGATCACATATAACAAAGCTATGGGTCAGCTGTGCGGTGGCACGTAAACAACTTTGCTCCCTCGGGTCACGAAACCACTCCATCTCGTTCAATCTCCAGCAGGTGCCAAACCCTTGGCAACCTAGTCCTGGACAACCTAGCTATTACAGAAATGCACGGCATATTTTCATTTTTCTTGGACAACAATCTTTCTTGCACCACCATGTAGAACGTATTTCTCAGCAGCGTACGTTGCCTTTCGTGCGAAGAAGTATTGACCTCTTCTCGGCACTCCTATAGTTTTCGCGTACCTAGTAATTTTTATTGAGCTGAAGAAAACGCAACCACATAAAGAAACAAAGCACCTAATTTGTTCACTAATCGCCAGTCTGTCACGGTAGTTAAATTAAACCTCACAGCCGGCATTAAAACATGTTTATACTTTGAGGGCAACAAAGCCTGGCCATTCCAAGTATACAGTGTCCTTAACATAGCCATAATAAGTTTCATAACAGGGCAATACGTTCGTCTATTCAATAATAAACGTATGGTTAACACTGCTTTAACACAGTGGGGGCAGAACGGCCCACGCTTGTAACGTATTGCAAATATCAAAGGAAAAGAAAAGGAGGCAACAATAGGCGCACATTTCTCACTTTGTGATTGTATATAGGGTTCCTGAGAAAATGTCGACAAGTGTTATTGTCTCCTCCGCGCTGACAACGTATGAACAAAGATGCGATGACACACCCTGTAACCGAAACGTTTACGAAGCGCCGAGTCGCGTGGCGCAATCCGTCTCTTTGTCACGACGTCGAAAACAGAAGCAAAACACGAGCGGTTTTTCGTGATTTCTGTAGGCGCGGCTTTCGACGAAACCGAAAGAGAACAGTCTTCCCTTTTTCCCTTTTTGCTTTTTTTTCCTCTCAAGCTACTTCCTCACTCGCATTTGCAGCTATTTCCTATTCCGAACGCTCTTATGGCACCTTAAGATACCCAAGGGGATTTCGGAAGCACCGAAATTACAGCAAAAAATAGAAACGTAACCAAGAAGTTATGCGCGAAAAGGATGCGCAGATTGCTACCAGGTCTGCGGGGGGTATAAGAGGATTGCGGGTTCTAGAGCGGCAACAGATAAGGCGATGAAAGTTTGAAGAGCGCGCCCGCCTGCCACGATGTGTTGACATCACGGGAGGGGCGCACCGTTCTAGAAGCGGCTTTGAGGCATACTGGCGCTTGTGCCGGAGGGGGTGGAGGGGGGGGGGGGGGAGGACGCTGTCTAGCGAAAGGAGGCTCTAGACGCTCTTGTAACCGCCGGAAAAGTCGGCTGGCATACCAAGCACGAAGCCGTGCACATCAACGCGCGCCAGCGCGCGTCACGGGTCGAGTCAGGTCGAGCGCCCCTGGAGCACTTTCGGAAACAAGTCACAACAGGAAGGCGGCGTGCGGCGAGGATGTGTTATTGCGTCGGGAGCGGAGGCTCTGGCGCATTGGTATAAGGCGCAGCACCCCTGACCCAAAGTTGGATTTTTTTCCCGTACCCAGTCATAGCGCTTTGAGAGAAAGCAGCGTTTTAGCACCATGTTCTATTTTTGGCGCTAAAAGTGCTCGTAGAAGGGAAAAAGCGCTACTCGTAAAAAAATATGTAAGCAGCGAAGCTGACAGTGGGGCATAAAATATGAAACAGGAAGGACCTACAAACATTTCTGCGGACACGCTTCACCATGCTGAAAGGGAAAGACGGGTGGACCGACAGCAAGACAAGGATGAACATGAGGGAAAGACTCGAAATAAAGGCGACTGAGCTTCAAGTTTTGATAGCAAGAGCCACCTACTCAGATGACGACCAAGCCCGAAGACGCGGGTTCAGTCCCAATTGCAGAGGCCGCGTTTCGATGGAGGCGAAATGCAAAACGCACCCCGTGTTATGCGGGATGCCTTGCAGGTTAATGATCTCCGGTCCTTGATTTCTTCCCTCAGGGCGGGGCTGAGGTGCCCGCGCCTTTCTTTTCTTCTCAATAAATATTCTTTTTCTGATGATGACCAGAAGTGAGAAGAGGTAGGAGAATATGGAGTATTGAGTTAAGTTACCCAAAAAGGACTTTAGACCTAACCAAAAGATAAATGTAAAAAAAATTATCCTCGAAAACTCTGTGACTAGGACCAATACGTGGCAATAAGGCAGTAGCCTTATTAATCAACACCCAGGCGCAACAAAAAGGCGTGGTTATTGAGACAAGTAAAAAACTGGTAAATGCATATCAGCTGACTGGTAATAGAGTACATTTGCTTACGAAGAAGCTTACAAGAAATGGTACCAGTGTCTCACGTATAATTAAGCTTCTGACGTAATCAAGAATCCTCCGTCGACATGATGTTTGGCGTAACCTGCAATGAAAAACTTACGCAATCTGTACACGCATTAGCTTACAAGTGAAACGAATTCCCATTGCAGTCGCACCCTTAACACGGGGTACTTCATAGTAAAGCCCCTATGATAGGCGCTGCTCATTGATGCCGTGGTGCGCCTTCGCACCTCGTTAATAATACCGGTGCTCTCGAACTATGGGCTTGCATCACAGACTCTTATTCGGTAGATCAGAGTCTCGTGAAAACGACGTGCACGACCGAGATTTACCTGTACGATGGATAACGACTCTACGGGGTCCGATGTCCATGCGAGCAGATACAATATGGACGCCGACGGAAATCGGAACCAGAAAAACCGTATGTGGATACGGCAAGAGAGAAATAAGTGGCGCTTTTGAAAGTTTGGCGTCACTAAAAAAAGCGCCAGTGACAATAGACGGGTTTTTCTTCATAGAACGTAGGCCATGCTCGAAGGTATGCTTCTTGAATAAAAACAAAATATTTTACACCTAATCGCCATGAGCGCCTACCAGCATTAACTAGGATGAAAACATACACTGGTGGTCCCCGAGATTGCTCCATGGTTATAGCAATGAGCTGCTGAGCTCGAGCACGCGGGACTAAATCCTTTCCAGGCCGTGCTTAGATAAAGGCAAAGCGCAAAAGAAAGAGAGAGTCCATGTCTCGAGCGTTGTAAAAACCTATGTTTTATGCGCCTTCGACAAAATAAAAATTCAATTTCATTTTCGCCTAAAATAAAGTAGCAAACCGACCTCCCAGCACCCCCTTGAGACCTGAATTCGACCCTCTGTTGGTCCTGTTGTTCAAGTCATGTCACAGCCCACTTTCGTGCCGTTAAAAGGCAGCCAGGTTTCCCCCCTTGCATCTCTCTTTATTTATCTATATATTCCATGCTCTTCGCTTACCCTTGCTCATTCTGGTGCCGGGGGCCCGTGAAATTGGCGGTGCTGCTCCCGAAAAAACGCCGCGCACCTTACTCTGCCACTAATGGCGTTTTATCCCGTCGACCCGCTTGCCTTGCCACACGCACCGCTGCGGCCCTGAGGACGCCGTGGCCGCCCAGCGCCTGCTTTGTGGTCGTCGCAGTCAGAGGCTCGCTCCTGCAAAACGCCTCCTCAGGGCACGAGCCTGAAAGCAGCCGTGGTTCGGCATTGTATATTCAAATGAGCTTGCTCTCGTTACGGTGTGTCCGCATAATTCGCGGCTCGAAGAGCAAGCATTCTGTGCGCGTTTGCACCTCGGCATGACGCTAATATTGTCGTGGCAGCAGAGCAAATTTCCGAAAAAAGCTTGCCATAAAGCGCGTAATAGCGAAGCGTGTGAAAAAAAAAATGAAATAGATTTCCCGCTAACTTAGGGGGGTTGCGCAGCCGGGAGCTGCTTGCGGCCGCTATTTTAAGCTTCCCCTTAAAGGCGTCGCTTCTGCGCGGTATCTTTCGTTCTAAGAAAGAAGTAAAAAAAAGGAACAGCGAAATGAAACAGGAAATGCATAACGCACGCAGGAGATCGAGGCTGATGTTAATAACCGAGTGGTTCCCTGCGGTGATGCAAACTCAAGCGAGAATGCGGTTTCTTTTTTTTTTTTATCCAGTTTGTCAAGTCATCCGTTCCTTTCCCTTCTTTGTTGCGCAATCCACGCGTCGGTGGGCATTGCTGACTTTACTAATGGCCACGATAACAACAATTAGCGATCTCTGCGGCTCTGGGGGATCGTGTGATGCGCAAAAGCTTCGCGGAGTTTTTAGGATCGGTTCCAGGGCTGCGTTAAATAAGCACGTAGAGCGAAGACTTGCATGACCTTCATCAGCGAAGCATTGATCTGTTTTCTAGAATTCTTTCCAGGCATGAATTCATACGACCCCGAATGGGCCTCATGCCCGTTAGCGCCTCAACTTCCCCCTCAAAAGCTTTTCTTGGAGCAATACGCGACAAATTATAGCGCGATGTCAACAAAAAATGATTTATATGCCGAAATAGAGAGTCAACGGTACTCTCTTTTTTTCATGTTTTGAGTGAAATTCTACTCATTACACTAGAAGCACTCCCTGTTTTTTTTTTCTCGTGCACGCTTCCAGTTCCTCACGCATGAGAGGCTGTTGATAGCATTTTTCTCGGGCAAAAATGCTGTCCTGAAAAAAAAAATGGGGCGAGCATTTGACCTCAGGCACCTTCCCAGCGAGCGGATGTATTACTTGCCGCTGACAAAACAGCTTAAAACGCAGCCCACAGGCAGAGAGAGGTAGCGCTGATTGACAAACAGCGAAATCGTACACTAGCATGATTGGGAATACAGCTGGGTTCATTTCATTCCTCGTCTTTATGGGAAACTGGAATCATATCCAACTTCACAGCACGGAGGAACTTCGGCGCTCCTCACTGAGGCAGCACCAGATCACTGCTGCGGCGCTCGGCAGGTAGCTTATCGACAGTACTGCGAGCTAAATGCGTTGAGCCTATTCACATGTACCACTGGAAAATAGGAAGGTTTCAAGGGAAGGTGCTTACTTACCGTTGTCTGGTTAGTTGGAGCAGGGGACAAAAGAGACACTGGGCAGGCTTGTTGACTTTCGGCTTGTTTCGGCTCACCCTCAGCTTCAACTTTTCGCTCAGACATTTTAAATTAAATTTTGGCCACTAGCGCATGATGATCCAGCAAGCCCAAAGTTGGGGCTAACCTGGTTAAAGACAAAGCAGTGCTATTTGATGCATGTGTGATGTGTGTGTGTGTGTGTGTGTGTGTGTGTGTGTGTGTGTGTGTGTGTGTGTGTGTGTGTGTGTGTGTGTGTGTGTGTGTGTGTGTGTGTGTGTGTGTGTGCGTGTGCGTGTGCGTGTGCGTGTGTGTGTGTGTGTGTGTGTGTGTGTGTGTGTGTGTGTGTGTGTCCTAAAAGCGAAAGCGAATAATTCTTGTCTTCGCCTGATACTATATCAAAACTCGGCTGTTTCCCTCTCACTAGGCCTGGATATAAGTGACTGTTGCGCCTACTTTATTTAAGACGTCCTACGCTAATTGGCACAGCTTATTAGGTGGCAAAGATTATAACTGAAATTCAACCTGCGTGGTAGGGCTATGATAAAGAATGTGGTATAGAAAAACGGGGGAATTCGTTCCAATTTACATCTTTTTAAAGACACGGCAAACTTCCGCCGTCTGGAGGATGCGGTGCAAAGGGACAAGGGCCTAAATATTTGACAGAGCACAGCATACACACCGCTATCCCATGTACGAGTATTCTGTTTCCTATTGCGACACCCGTCGCCTTGTCCCTAATAAAAACGAACAATTTCCGGCGCCAAGCGGCGAGGGGCTCGAAGAGGCAAACAGTTTACAAACGAAGCCGGAATGTCCATTTCCAACGGCGCCGGCAGAATTTACTCTCGTGTGTTTGCGCTCAATTCGCTTTTAGACTGCTGTAGGCTGGCGCAAACATCTCCCTTCCGCTATCGCATTCCACCGCTTTTCCTCTTTCGCCGTCTCCTCCTCCCGCTCGACGGAGAGTGCTTTTGTTGCCTGTTTTCCCTTTTCCCGTTTTGATTCTTTCGTTTTCTTTCTTCTCGTCTGCATTAGGGAAAAACGGAACTTCGTAGGGCGCCAAAGGCAGACTGGGCAGGCTACTTTCGCAGCTGCCGCCGATTCGTTTGATCCCAGAGAAAGCTAGGCGGTTCAGGCGTAAGCGAGTGAAGGTCTAGAGTCTCGAAGTCAAACCAAAATGCAGCTGGTACAGGGCAGTAGAGGTGAAGCGGTATTTCGCGCCGAGTGTTCAGGAACGTGCGGGCAGTGCTCTCGGAAACTTGTCGAAGCTCGAGAACCCAAGCTCGGTGAAGTAGCCGGAATGCAAACCAAGCAAACGCGTGAAAACAAACAAAAACCTACCGAAAGCAGAAGGTTCGAAAGGCGCCCACACGAAAAAGAAATTTGTCACATGCTTTCGCGTCTCAATTTGGCCTCTGGTCCTTCGTTTCCCTTGAGATTCCTATTGATTTAAAGGGAGGAATTCTTACTTCCGTGAAGGGAATAAAGTTGGAGGGTAACAAATGACGTGCCAGGCTGCTCGGCTAAGTATTCGCTTTTTTTTTTAATATCAGCACGAAAACATGTTTACTACTTAGACGTGTAAGCGTCCGGAAATAGAAGTTTAAGAAAACGCAGAAAGGCGTAGGCTGTCTGGTCTCTGTTATTTTGGTGTCAAGTTTTCTCCCTTCTTCCAACACATAGCAAGTATTGAGCGAGTATGCTTTCTTTATATCTCCTCGTACTAGTCGGGAACCGGCGCGTTTCTTCTGGCACTCTTCTGCAAGCAAGCGTCGATTCGTGCCGCAAAACTAAGCTCATAGAAACAGCCCACTACCGTAGTCTAAATGTAATAAAAACTGGTTCTCATGTGTTCGTCACCTGTTTTTTGGCGTTCATTATATTATGGAAGATTGCGTTCTGATCTTCTGAACCCAGTACCTCGCAAATGTGTGCCTGTCTGGCTTTCTCTGTACCTGTTTATAAACCGTGTCACACATGTTTAGAGATATTAACTTGACCCCTTTTCGTAGAGTCTTTTTTTTCTGAAATATAGTAGCAGCTGCGGTGCCGAGAGGCATATGTTTAGAAAGACACCAGTCAGGTGACGGTGACAGGTAATACCAGAGCCTAAAAACTTCTAAGCTTGACTATGCAGGATGCATAAGTTGAGAGTCGGCTCGCACACTATCGTACTTTTATTGTGTCTTTTTCACCCAGTAAGCGTAATAGAGATCTAATAAAGCAACAAAATATCTTGCAGAAAAAATAACGGAAACATTCATCATCATCAAGGCCATATCATGCTTTAAACACTTTCTCCCTGTCCTGCGATTGTTATTATTTGTCAGGCATTTATTTTGCACCTGAGCGAAACACTGCGATCCCCCTATTTAACCTTGCAGTCGCTAATAGATAACAAAAACATTGTTATTCTACCGTACTCCCCCTCTCACCCCAGCGTTGACTTTTGCAATCCCTGCCCTACAACGAAGCCGTATCGGTTAATAAATTATTGCTTTTTGCAAGCATTTTCGAACACGATCAATACGTTTATTAACGTTTCCTGCAATCATTAAGATGCTCAATGAAAGATGCCAAAAATATCTGAATTATTTGCATTAAATTTAGTCAAACGGCACCCCGAAAAAAAAAATCAGGCGATTTACGGAGCACTTTGCAATGACATAGGTAATGGATCGAACAAATTGGAGTAGAGAATCAATTTGTAAACGAATAGCACCATGGTACAGACTACAGCTCAATAAACCGTCACGCAAACGAGCAGGGCCAAAGTCTGCTCGTTCTTTCTGCATTATATTCATATGCGTTCAACAAAAACGTGAAGGGGAGGACGACAATTAACCAGCGTTAAAATACGTTCCCAGTAATTAGTTCGCAGGTTTTTAGTTAATACGAGTATTAGTGTACACTGACTAAATTGTTTAAGGAAAATGTACAAGTAGTCAGTCGCTGCGAGAACGATCATAGAGGTGGTTAAACTCACGTCGGCCTTCCGCTGCTCCTGCATAGAAAGAAAAAACTCAGAACGGGACAAATTCACTCAAGGTGAATGTTTCAGACTGTCGCATCACGTGTGCAAGGACTATGATTCTGCGTTAAGCGACAAGGTTAGATGCCCTGATTATGTATATACTTTCTAGACTGTGGTTAAATATATGTACCTGCATTTCTGAAGGAATGAGTATTTGGTACGATTCTTCAAAGTCATTTATCAGTAGCCTCCTCTCAGCGAAAAGTCAGGAAATATTTATCCCTCTTGCTGCCAGTGTTATTATTGTTAGTTAGGCCGTGGGCTATTGTGCCAGCTGTTCTTTGTTTTCTTTTTTTTACGTGAGCGGATGTTTCCACATTAAGGGGTTTATGAATGTTCGCTAAAAAGTAATATTTGCACCATGTTTTGCAAACTTGTGTTTTTTTTTCTCGTTTCGCGGATTCTGGAAGCAGTGATCCATTTACTTTAGGAATTCATTCAAAGAAAGAAGGTTTGCGTAACGTTGACAAAAACTTTTAGTAGGGCGCGCTGTAAGCTTGCGGGCACCAAGCTTTATGAGTTGCCGGCACTGTTATTAGCACCATTCCGATATATTAAGTTTGCCGTGCTATAGCGTCTATTCTGCAGATGCACACATTCTGGCGCTATCAAGTGACAATCGGTCAAAGCTCTTCAGTGCAGGGGTGAATAATGTGTTGCTATCTGTAATAAGCTGTCACAGCGGTGAGTTCTTTACAAGCCCTTTATTTTTTTTAGACTGAAAGCTACAGAAACAGTGGTAAGTGTAAAAGCTGACAAAGTTCGAGGGCTGCTCCGCAGGTTGTCGCTGCTCTGATGAGGACGTGCAATGCGTATAGTTAGGCTTAACAGCTTGAAAATTATTAAATTATACGAAGATACCCTCACTCATAGCCTTACGTATGGGTGGCATTATGCTAATTTCAAGTGAAAGGCAGAATTTACAGCAAGCTTAATGAGACTGCGTCCTAACACTTCTAACCAAAAGTGTATAACAAAAGATCAGTTCTCTGAGTGTGTTGAATGTTTCTCAGTGACAATAATTTAGGCAATGCATTTTTGGGACCCTTAGGATTTTGTCTTGGCTTTTCTTGTCGCATGTGTGCATCGCTTTTCCAGTCAGCTAAATCACTTTCTTTGTCTATAAAGATGTTTTAATTGCAAAGTATTTCTTTTCCCTATTTTAGATGCATCGACACTTTGTTGCACAGAATAATGCCAGCTTGTTCACACCTGCAGTGCATTCCCGTTTTATCTGGACGGCACGACGACTAATTTTCCGCGATCTCACTGAGCACGCAAAAAAATTACTAGAAAATAAATATACGCCAGCATGGTGCACCTTGCTAATATATTTGCAAGAAGCATTGTAGCTTAATGCAACTTCCATGATTGTAGATTGTGCAACTGTATGGAGTAACAGCTTCAAGGTGAAGCTTATCTTAATGTTTTTATGGGTGAAATTCGCTGTGCCTCACATCTTTTCTTTTGGACCACAGGGACAAGTGTCCTCATTGCGCTTGTGGCAATTAAAAATGAAAATGCAGTGAGTGGTGCGAGGTAAATTTTAGTCGAAGTAAAACGTTTTTAAAGGAATTGCCTGAAACACGATAATATCTATTCTAAACTTAATTTCCACTTCGTTTCATGGCAGTTCCGTAACAAACTTGCTTACAGTTTATGAAACCTAATGTCATGAGCGGACGTCAGAGTTCTAGATCTATATCTATTGGACTGTTTAAATCGGGCGGAATCCGCCCATATGAACTCGATTCTACAAAAAAAAAAGCTTTTCCAATTTTCCTTACGTAAGTTATATAAGAATTCCTCTCTATAATACCAATCGTGAGTAACCTCTCCTTAATATTGCCTCTCAGGTGCAGTTTGCAGGATTTCATTGTATGTTACCTCACCAACTAAAAGGAGCTAAGTAAAACTTTAAGGCTTGAAAGAAACTTTAGTTGTTCTTTTCTTGATTTCCAGATAGAATTGATATTGCCAATGAAAGCGTTTAGATTAAAAGGTTATTATTTGATTAAAAAAATTTTAAATTTTAGTTCTGTGCTAGTTCTTTAAGGGCATCCCTACTTTTTGAATGTGTTCGAACAAAGGAAAGCACTTTCGGGCTTGAACATGCGTCTTTAAAATCGACCGTCAAATATCCGTCTTTCTTTCTTCATGTACTCAATACTATAGTGGTGATAATAAGGCTCAATGAGGGTGCGTGGGCGGTACAGTTAAAAGAAATCACGCAAATGCCCTTTTAGGCCATTGTCAATTTGCGGTGGGAACGAAGTTTTATGCGCGCGACAGTTTGATGAAATAGCAAGTGCATTGTCAAGTGCATCGACTGGTATTGACACTACAGTGAATGAAGATAGCCGCATTCAAAGCACATCTCGAAAGAAATCCTAAAAAGGGTGCAAAAGCAACGCTGCGAATTTGTTCAAAGAGCAAATGCTATCGACAGTGAACGCCAAAAGTTTCGCCTCCTCGCTATATTCTCAACAGCTGCTAATTATTTGGCTCGGCTTCTTAGGATATATTTGCAAAGGGGAAAATAAATATATCTACCGGCGAATGGTGCCTATGGGCTGAGAACAAAGGCAGATGAGATAGAATACGCGGCAAGAAACAAGGGTGGTAGCATTTACTCCGAATGTCTCAGAGGACGGTTGCAATAGAAGGGGAGCGTTGTATGATAGACCTGCTGTCCGATACGTCTTAGCAAATATATTACCCAGTACACAATGGGATTCAATACATAGACCCATGCATTGCATAGTTCAGTTGAGCACACTGCGCACTAGCGGCGAAATCCCTCCAAATTACTCTCGAGACCAAGGCCGCTCATTGAACGGCATTAATGTGAGCAATGATAACAATAGCCAGCTATGACGGAGTGATATCTTTTTTAGCAATTCTAGAAATTGAAATGCCAGCATTTCTCTTCATGACATGTTGATCCTGAAGTAAGAGGCAGAGTTGTGCATTGTACTAGAGATTAGCAAATATCAAATGGATTTATCAATGAAAAACAGCGAACGTGCGGAACTACTAAAAAGAATTGTTGACTTGGGTTATTCCTCCTAGCGTTTGTGATTGATTTCACCAATTCCGCCGGGTGCGCTAGAAAGCGCGAAAGATTTTAGTGGCATTAATGTAAAGTTATTAAAAGCTCTGTCGTTCTGAGGCCTTCTGAGACAAAGAATGACCTTAATGCTGGTTGTTACTCGTGTGTAGTTATCGCTTTCTACTCATTAATTCTTAGTGCAATTGCACCACCTGTTTTGTTTTCAAGTTCAGAACAGAAGAGGACTCTTTTAAAATAGATGCACACTGGAAAGAGTATGGTTTGTGATTCGTCTTCACTGAGGCAGTATCGCCTCGTTGAAAGTTGTGTCTGACTGGCTTTTCAGGACGCCCAAATTACAGCTAGGTCTTTTCGCGACTTTCCCTTCTTCATTACCCTCAGTGACCGAGGCATTACCGAGAGGAGTGAGTAACATGTGAAAGCCCAACACAGAAATAAGCAATAAACACACATATAAATCTAAATGAAAATTAAGCTCACGAAAAAAAAGAAGGTAACATCAAACAATTAATTTAATAGCAAATAGCGCAGAGGGGAAAGAAAAAAACAGACAAGCATACAAGACATAACGACGACTTTTGCAAACATGAAAACAAAAACAAGATGGATGGTGCTCAAAAAGCAGCAACATCTTTCTGTCACTACTGGAACATAGCTCGAAGCGCGAATATTCGTTTGATAGTAGTAGAAGTTGATGAAGAAAGCAATGTGCAATGCACAACACGAGAGTGTGTTTCAGTATGACAGGAGGCGTGATAGCCTAGTGCTCTCCTGCAGTCACCAGTGAAGCTGATCTCTCGCGCCGCCGTGGGTTCAAATCCCAGTCGCGGCAATATTTATTTCATTTATTTATGTATTCATTCATGATTTATTCAAGCCCACCCTCAAAGTCAAGCTTCACAGAAACCGATCCGCCGATTCGATCTCATGAAGTGTAATGTTTCACACTAAAAAAGCTATACCAGAGCCACTGTTAATTGCTCGCTATATATAAGCGTGTCATGGTAGCTTCAAGTGAAAAGTTAGAGCCGCCAGTGAACGTTCATAACTTCCTGCATACCCTGAAAGCAGGAATGACAGTTAATTTATTTCTTCGCGTTCATATCTCAACTGTGTGCAGAATAAAATACTGTAGTCTCCGCGGCAGCACGCTCATTTTTCTTCGTGCTTGAGATTGAACCTATGACCTACCTGTGCAGTTTTGCGGGGAGCAGGGGACAGTCTTCTCAACGTGATATATCATGTCCCCGCGGGAATCTAAAGATATAGCCTGGGTTCACTCTTAGCTAGTATGAAATAGGGCTGATGCAAGCACTGTTGTTCAGGCAGGATATCGTGAGAACTTCGAGGCGATATCGATCATTTCTCGCACGCGCTCCGTCATATGCATTTAGTTTACCATTCTTCTTGGTGCACGAACGTAACAGGTGGTGGCACTGCTAAATAAATTGACGCCGTGTGTTTATAGCAAGGTGGCCCTCACTTCAGAACCAGCTGTTGAACTAGCAGACTGTCAGAGGAAGACCCGTGTGGGAGGCTTCGAATGCTATGCAGAAAAATAAATGACGGGAAAAGCAGAAGCTGGCACTTGCGGAAGGAGTCCAGGCCGGTTAATGTGGCTTCAGCATGATGGGGCTGGTAGCTCTTGAATGACAATACATTTAATGCTTAATCAGTATTCGAGATAGGCGGGCAAGAACCGCAAGAAATAAAAATAGACTAAAAGCATTTCACATCTGGAAATGAGGAAGGGAACCGCATTGGAAACTTCTAAAGAAAAAATGAAAGCACAGGATTTCAGAACTGATTTCTGCGGTCAAAAGAGTGCAATGATTTTAAAAACCTTGATGAAGAAATAAAATCGGCTTCACATCTGTGACAAAAAAAAATAGTCTTGAACTTTAGCTAGAGGTGAAACTTTAATGAAAAATACCAAGGAATTCGGATATTTTACTCCGATAAAAAATCGCCTCCAGTCCATGTTTACCTTCATGAAATAAACAGCGATAGACAATCACTAAACCTAGTGTGAGATCTATAAATTAGAAAATATTTGGCATTTTGCGATGGTTTGGTGTTCGATAAATAATTTCTTGAGGTGACAAAAGGCTAATAAAATTCGGACGTATGAAACACATGACACACCGCGGTATTCAAATTTTGTAATCATTACATCTGCAATGAAAAAATAGTTTTCATGAGAAGTCCGATGTACCTGAAAGCAGTTATAGTATCTTCAGGTAGATTTGCAGCTTACGCTAGTGGATAACAATTCATACAGAAAGAAAGACCATAAAAGATTACGAACACAGAAAAAAAAAGTTGCGAAGCATTTAATTGTAATTCAACAAGGTTGAGGACTGGGCGAGTTGGTAAGTATTCATTTTAAAGCAGCCAGAAGACGCGACACAAAGGAAGAAGCAAACAAGACGAGGCTGGTCTTGTTTGCTTCTTCCTTTGTGTCGCGTCTTCTGGCTGGTTTAAAATGAATGTTTAATTGTAAATAACCGCTTTTTAAACCAAAAACTGATAGTATGTGTAGGTACAAGAATATGTGCTTGCACTTTTAATGGGCAGAGGTAAGAAAACAAACAATAGAAATCCAACCTCTCTGGCAGCAATGTCGAACCACTCACTTCATGCGTCGTATAAGAATTGGCCATTCTTGTTATTAAGTGCAAACATATGGTTGCTTCCATGCTCTAATCGAGCATTCTCTAAAGAACGGAGGCAGCCTAAAAGCGACGAAGAGGAAAATAGGCATAGGAAAAAAACGATATGTATGGGTTAAGAGGCAAAGAGGCGAATGTCATTAGAATAATGGATAAGATGGGTAAAGTAGCCGAAAAGTTCTACACAAATTTATACGGCAGCCAGTCTATCAAAACGTTAATGAGGAAGCTAGTAGCGCACAGTAGTGGGACATTCCACCACTAACGAATGAGGAAGTAAAGAAAGTCTTAAGGAGCAATGCAAAGGGGGAAAGCAGCTTGTGAGGATCAGGTAACAGCAGATCTGTTGATGGACGGAGGGAAGACTGTGCTTGACAAACTGGCTACCCTGTATACAGAATGCCTTGAGATCTCGAGCATACCTTAATCTTGAAATAACGTGAAAATTATCTTAATTTATCAGTAAGTGGACGTCAAGGGCTTCAAAAATTACAGACCGATCACCTTACTGTTTGTTGCCTACAACGTATTTAATAAGGTAATCGCTAATACAGTCAGGGCAACCTCGCACTTCAATCAACCAAATAATGATCAGGCAGGCTTTCGTGAAGGGTACTCGACAATATACCATATTTTCACTCTGAATCTGGCGATACAAAAAAATTGCGCAGAATATAACCATCCCTATATACAGCCTTCATTGATTACGAAAAGGCATCTGACTCAGTCGAAACCTCAGCAGTGGTCCAGGCATTGCGGAATCAGGGTGTAGAAGAACATTATTCAAAGATACTGGAAGATATCTATAACGATTGCACAGCTACCACAGTCCTTCATACAAGTAAGCAATAAATTTTCATTAAGGAAGGGTGTCAGGCAGACAGGGAGACACAATATCGCAATGCTATTCAACGCCTGTTTAAAGGATGTGTTCCCAGGCCTGGATTGGAAACAGCTGGAAATAAGAGTTAATTGAGAATATCCAAGTAATTTTCGATTCGCTGATGATATTCCCTTGTTAACTCACTCAGGACACCAGCTTTAAAGCCTGATCAAGGAGTTGGACAGGCAGAGCAAAACTGTGGGCCTAAAAAATTAACATGCAGAAAACCAAAGTAATGTTCAACAGTCCCGCAACGGTACAGCAGTTGAAATTGGTAACGAGATGTCGGAAGTCGTAATGGAATACGTCTACTTAGGGCAGCTAGTGACCGCTGATCCGGATCATGAGAGGGAATTAACTAGAAGAATAAGAATGGGGTTGAGCTATATGGCAGGTGCTCTCAGATAATGAATGCCAGGTCACCAATATTCCTCAAGAGAGAAGTATACAAGAACTGTATCTTACCGGTACTCGCCTATGGGACAGAAACGTGGAGGCTAACGAAAATAGTTCAGATTAAGTAGAAGACAGCGCAGCTAACCATGGAGAGAAAAGGAATAGGCGTAACGTCAAGAGACCGGAAGCGGGAAGAGTGGGTAAGGGAATAAACGCCGGTTAATAACATCCTAGAAGAAATCAAGAGGAAGAAATGGGATTGGGCAGGGCATGTAACGCGAACGCAAGAAAACCGCTGGTCCTTAGAGTAACGGAGTGGATTCCAAGAGAAGGCAAGCGTAGCAGGGAGCGGCAGAAAGTTAGGTGGGCGGACGAGATTAAGATGTTTGCGGGGATACGGTGGCCGTAACTGGTATACAGGTTTAATTGGAGAGACATGAGAGAGTCTTTTACCCTGCAGTGGGCGTAGTCAGGCTGATGATGATAATGGTGGTTGTGTAGCGCCTATGTATTCAGTTTTATAGAAGTCCATAGCCGCAAATCACCACCAAGCACATCAGGATGTGATATAAAGCAACTGTGTTTGCGAAAATTCACGCAAACCCACAATCCGCGCAATTAACCACGTGGTGTGAATAATCTGAATGCAACAACCTAATCATACTTTCATTGGCGAATATTGAATTATCAGCCCGGCTGCACGATATGGACTTTCATACGCTTGATTGCTTCTATTCCTATCGAAGCAATCATGCGACAAGTGCGTGGGTTCTACAAGGTAAAGAAAGAAAGCGCGTGCGCGGTAGACTGGCAGCCAATGTATTGCTTTTTCGGACGCCTTATGAAACTCCACATGACAGATTCACAGAACCTGCCTGTCACGAAACGAGCAACTAAATTCGGTATCCACAGCAACCCGAACGAAAGCAGTGCCCTGCTCAAACGGTAATTTGTCAGTCCATTCACACGACTGACCTTTAGTGACCTTTTATATAATCATATTTTAGGGCGGACGCAAAAGATCGCTTACTTTCTGCAGTTAAGTCCTCATGTCGAACAGTGTTTCTGAAGGGAAGGCACTGCATTAGGCGCAAATATCACACAGTGAAAGAATACCTTTTGGAAGGTGGACAGTGAAAATCTGCAATGAAACATGCCCTGTGGTTTGTTTCTCGGTTACAACTGCGTTTCTTTTGCATGGGGCGCAGTGTAACAGACGCTTGAGTGGATCCTAAGCTGCCCGTATAGACTAGATCAGAAACTTTAAGGGTTGTATTTTTTCTATTCGAAGAAACGCAGTCGAGTATACAAAAACCTGCCTTGCCTGCGATGTCCAAATATCATTTTGCATTTCATTGTAAAAAGAATTACACGCTAATACTTAGCTTTATTCTAAACAGGCCTCACAAATTATCATTATTCTTTCAGCCCATAGCAGTTTTTCCTTAGGTCTAGTTTACGAGTGGCATTAAAAATGTCACAGCCGGTCATCGGCCGGGGAAGATAAACTGCTTTAAAAATATTTGTGCATTAAACAGCCCAGAAATATTGTTCAAAGTTATTCACGAACAGCGGTTGGCGGCAGTCGTGATAAAAAACGTACTTTATATTACCAAACGCCAGTGAAATCTGATAGCATCTGCCAAAGGCATGCTCCGATTGGCACGCGACGCCAATTTAAAGTTAGTTTCTTTATTTTGATATAACTGGCAGTTGTGGCAACAACATGCATGGCCTCATGTTTATCAGTCTGTACCCTTTCAGACAAGAAGCACCCCTCTCAACTCAAGCTTCGTTTTATTTTAATATACCTGGCCGTTGTGGCAACAACATGCATGGCCTCATGTTTTCAGTCTGTACCCTTTCAGACAAGAAGCACCCCTCTCAACTCAAGCTTCGTTTCATAATTTTTCCGCTTTTCATGCTTAATACTCCTTTCCCTAAGGAGCGAAATTGCCATTCAATTTATATTTTTTCTGAGCCGCGTTTAATCAGATATTGACA